>NC_045738.1:20009371-20016786 GCF_008692095.1 Etheostoma spectabile | reverse complement strand
ATATAGGAAAACGGGTCAATTTGACCCGAGGACAACATGAGGGTTAAGGGTTGTTCTGTAAGTAATTTTGGGGTAATTAGTTAGTTTTGAAGAATACTACGAGCAGCAATACCAATGGCCCAACAGGCCCATTTCCAACGGACTCTGTACTAGTATCTTAAAAGATCAGATCATGAAACAGCTTGTCTGTCCAAAGGTCAGTCACAAAGCTTTCTTCTACCAGGTGGTAACAGATAGAACTGTTGTACAGACAACCTACTCACTGAAAAAGACCTACCCTACCTCTAGAGCATCTATTTACAGGTAGACAAACATCCCACCAGGATCTTTTACTCAAACGGGACCCCCTTAACAGTCTCATCGGTCCCTGACACAACGCACCCAAACCATGTTTTTGTTTTTGGTGCGACCGCCCACTTTTATGGTTTTTAGGGTTACATTTTAATGTTTCAGTTCATATGAAAGTAAAGTTCATGTTTGGCAACCTTTTTTGTGCTTCACAATAATACATAGACAATGAGCATATCTTCCATCGATCTAATATTCTGAATGAATGCATTAATGCATATTTCTGTTTTCCACTAACGCGGTGGATCAATGTGTGTGTAACAGTGAGAGTGACAAAGAGGTGCAAGCCTTTTAATTACACAACTGACATATGTAGGAATGCAAGGAGTGGTGTGTGTCTGAGTGTGTGTGTGTGTGTTTTTTGGCCCCGACCAAGGCCCTGGCCTTGTGCCCCTGTGTATGTATGTACATCTGAATGCTTTTAACCTTCTTTGTCGGTGTGCGAGTGTGTGTGTGAAATGCGAGGCGTCTAAGCTATCCCAGGCGGCCGTCCATTAGCTTGTTCACCTGTCGCACGGCACGAAGCCCAAAGCAAGCACAGTGGCAGCTGACAGGGTCAAAGTGCATCCTACAGTATGTGTGTGTGTGTGTGTGCGTGTGCGAGTGCGTGCGTGTGTTTGAGTATCAGCTATTGTTGTTCTTTCTCCTTTTTTTCACCCCACCTTGTGTTCAGTAACTCTAGTCTTTTTATAGCTGCTCTTTTACCACACACACACACACACACACACACACACACACACACACACACACACACACACAAAACCCACACACACACACACACACACACACACACACACACAACACAACCACACACACACACACAGAAGGCAGCAGTGAAAGCTGCGATGCTGATTTCAGTCCTCTCTCTCTCGTTCAGCAACAGAGCCGATCGGCCTTCACACCCGCCTGTTCTGTGCTTAGCACTTAAGCACCCCACACACCACACACACCACACACACAACACCCACACACCCACACACACACACACACACACACACACACACACACACACACACACACAGTAGAGTTAACAACAACTATCAGCATTTCTGCAAGGTAAGTGATTGGTTTTGGGAATTTTAGACACTATTTTTTGATGTAACAAAATCACAGAGTTCACCTTTATTAAAAGTAACGTTGCAACATTCTTGCTTGCTGGGTTCCAATTCATTTCCCCCATTGAGTTTGGATTCAGTGAAATATACATTGTCATGAAGGTAAGGTAGAGTAGAGCACAGAGCCCCGGTGCCGCTGCAAAACAGCCTCGGGAAGGAACTTGTTTTGGTGGAAAAAAGTTGTTGTACAGATCTAAAAAGGATAGGACAGATAGGATTTACCCTGCAGAGATCTGAGGAGCAACAGGAGAGTTTCAAATGCCAACACAAAGAAGGTTGTGGATATATTCACATATAAGTACAAACTGACTTAACTTCCTGTCCAAAACCCATAGATATCCAATATAAAAGATGATTTGATGATGATTTGAGAAACTGGAACTTGCATATGTTTTACACATCTGCTTGATAAATTATTAAAATGTTAACTTCTGTTGAAAAAATGATCCGTAACTCGACGTGCACAGAAAGACAAAGGGCCGGGGGTGTGCGACCCCTGACAGCGTCTCTATTCCTGCCCTGTAGCCGGGGTCAAAGTTGACAGCGGATTGCATGCTGCTTTTACAGGCAGTAAAAGGATGCAACTGAATACACAAGTCAAGGTGAAGGGGGGGAGGGGGAGGGAAGGGGGGGCAGGCATGGGCATTTGGGCACGACATTTAAAGATCAGTCATTGGTCATACACGTTGAAATGTAATGTCATCTGATGGAGGCTTAGGCTGATCATTCAACTCAAGTGAGTCAAAGGCGATAACTATTGTAAACGTACTGTTATTTCTGTTATGTTTATGTCATCAAAATGTTGAATCTTAACTTTTGAAGTCTGCACGGCTGCTTTGTAAAAAGGTTGGACACAAAACTCTAAGAGAAAAAAATCTTAAGTATTACTTACACACATGATACTGCTAAAATATTCAGTTCAATTCAATAAAAAAATTAAACTCTTGCGTGTATTTTTTTAAGTATAGGATACATATGAAAATGGCCTTTCCCTAACTTTTTAATGTGAAGCAGAGTGGTGAAATGTAAGCTACAGTTTTGAATGTGAACAGTAACAATATAAAGATCAGATTGAAAATGTTTCTGGCAAGAAAGACAGACAAATCCTGGAAATACACTGAAAAGGAGAGGAGAGGGAAGAAGAGAGGGAGCGAAAATTCTTTAAGTTGTCTTTCTTTTTAAGTGTGAAAGGCAGAACTGTGCTACAACATCGGGACAGTTTCGGTTCGGGAAAGGCGGCCGCCGGGACACGATCTGCGGTCTCTGGGGAACGCAACAACGGGGAAAGGAACCGTCACACGCCAGACACGATCCCTCCGGGGTGAAAGTCCTTTTGGGTTTGACCCGTCCACCACCCCAACCAACCTCCTCACACGGTTTTTCGGCTTTTAAATACTACTCGCTACCGTAATCGTGCTCACGAAAGATGCTTCCCACTAAAAAACTTCACTTTACAAAACGAGAAAATCATGTCCCTGTACACATTTCAATAGCCTGAATAAAGTCAGCATTTCACACACTGCCAGGACGGTTGAAATGCAATAGGCATGATTCAAAAAGTGAAGAAAATGAATGAATCTCTGGTTCCCACTAAATCCTCTGGTTCTCTGATCTCCCTCTGATCCCATTATTTAACGTGATGTGTGAAATATACTCATAACTGACAGGAAAGAAGGACAAAACTATAACAACATTCAGGTTGTACACATACTGATTCTTTTGTTTATACCGCAAAATAAATTCATATGGAATCTGACAAAAAAAGAAAGATTATTGTTAAAAATAGTGGATATGTTGTATCTGAAGGGGTAAAGACAAAGAAAAAACTACTAGACTCTGTTGAATCTAAAGGGTTTAACTGACCATACAGGAATTCATACACACTTACTAGCTTATGTTAACACAAACACGCACGCACGCACGCACACACAGACACACACAGACACACACAGACACACACACCTGTTTGGGCAGCAGCTGTCCTGGGAATCGATCTGTCACTCCTGGAGCGTGGCGAGGATGAGCTGCCTTTGTGTAAGAGAGAGTGTGTGTGTGTGTGTGTGTGTGTGTGTGTGTGTTAATGCTTGTTGATTTGTGAGAAGAGAAAGAGAGTGTGCGCATATGCCTATTTATGTGTGTGTTTGTGTCCGCTTGGGCATTTGGCTCTCGTTAGAAGCACAGAGATCTGAGCCGGCCGACAAGACAACTGGAAAAACCGCATCTGTGTCAGCAAAAACCTGAGTGCATTTGTGTGTGTTGTCCCACAGACTGATCATGTGTGAGTGTGTGCAAGTGTGTGTGTCTTTAAATGGCAAAAGTCTGCATTAGCTCCGGCAGTTACTGCAAAAAGAAAGGCAAGGAAACTCTGAACTGGGCTGCTAGCTGGGAACAAATGACAATACAGAGTCTGTTCATTCAACGGCATCCACATTAGAAAGAAGATTGCAAACTGACCTAAGCCCCACCCCTTTCCCCTCAACCGTCAAATCACAGCTCAGCAAGAACTTATGCCATTTCTTTGATAGGAGTAGGGATAACTTGCAGGCCAGTCTCATGGCAGTTCATGAAATGGTGACGTTATTTAAGCTATTGATTTGTGTACAGGGACACAATTTTCTTGTTTTTTGGTGATGGTGAGCCTAAATTTGTATTTCAATGGGAAGCATCTTTCATGATAACAGCACGATTACGGTAGCGAGTAGTATTGAGAAAGCCAAAAAAACACGTAAGGAGGTTGGTCGGGGCTTTGTGGACAGCTTTTCTCGTAACCTACGCAAGTGGCCTGATGTTTATTATTTTATGTTGGTGTCTGCGTCGTTCAAGCGTATCTCTTTAAGGGGGTTCGGGTCGGTGTGTGTACGCGTTGGGAGCGAGTGACAGGCATTAGCATCGGAGCGAGTACAGACTCAAGAGGCATAATGGGAGAAACAAAGTGGCTCCCCTGTGCTTTCCGACCACGGATGGGAAGCTGTAACTGAAATAATGCAACCCTCATCTTGATTTCATGTTGTTTACGGAGAAGGTGAACCTGGAAATGAGTAGGGGGGAATGTAGTCTATATCCTTGGCGTTCCACTTCCGGGATTGCTTTGCTGCCGCTGGAAACTTCGCCCAATGCATGTTACCTTTCCAAATTCTTTTTGTTCAAATTTTAACCTCGGGTGAATTCATGAGGACTGTGGTTAACTGCTCCTCAGATCTCTGCAGGGTAAATCCAGACAGCTAGCTAGACTATCTGTCCAATCAGAATATTCTGTTGCACAACTAAAACTACCTTTGAACGTACACATGTTCTACCAAAACAAGTTCCTTCCCGAGGCTAGTTTGCAGAGGCACCGTGCGGAGCTTATCGCGCCCATAGCGATTGTGATCGGTTTAAAGAAATGCCAATAAACCAGAGCATGTTTTTCTCCCATCCCTGAAGTGCTTTGTGGACTCGCCAAACCCTCCTTCGCGACGCTGTGGAGGAGGGTCTGGCAGAGCGAGACTAAGGGAAATGCAACGCTACCAAGCCCCGGCAAAGCACATCCATCACAGTTGTTGTGGTCCGGGCCGTCCCAATGTGTAGTTACATTTTTTGACAGGGAAGTATTCCTCTTTTGCCGGGGACCCCCTGGAACCCTATCAGGGACCCTCGAAAAGTCCCCAGACCACACTCTGGGATCCACAGGTTTTGTCCTTCAACAATTAGTATCACTAAATTGGTTACAAAAAACACTTTTACCACATTCCCTGCAGCTGCTTCACAAAAAAAGCTGTGACAAGGCGTCAAATATTAGGCAAGTACAACACAACGTTATGTCTCTTTCTGTAACTGTGCTGTCATGTCTGAAGAAAGCCATGAGAAACATTTACCTGAAGGACTCCTAAAAAAGTCATCACTCAAAGACAACAATATTTCATTTTCCATGTGTCTTTTCAATACCTTTTATTTTTTTTATTTTAATTGCTAGACAAAGGTGGAAAAGGAAAAATAAAGACATTTTAAGTACCTTAAGTTAATTCATCTTGTAATGTAACATTAATTCCTTCTCAGACACACATTGAACATACCCAGTGTGTGTACGTGTGTGTGTGTGTGTGTGTATGTGTGTAAATCCATCATGTTGTGTTTTGCACACACATACTACCTGGTGAGGGATAGTGTTTAGCAGCTAAGATGATATGTGTGTCATCTGTATCGGAGCTGTCATTTACACAAGGTCACACACACACACACACACACACACACACACACACACACACACACACACACACACAACCTGCTGTTGAACTGACACACTGTGGCATACAAACGGATGACAGATTGTTGCACTGGCTGACCAGATGAGTGTGTGTTAAGGGTTCTGATTGTGGCTCTGATCACTCACGACCTCAGCTAGGCCCCGCTACTAAATCTCTCTCTCTCTCATACACACACACACACACACACACACACACACACACACACACACACACACACACACACACACACACACCAACAACCCACCCTGATTAGTCTCATCCGACAGTCGCTAATGAAGTCTAATTAATGTGGACGGTGTGTGTGTGTGTGTGTGTGTGTGTGTGTGTTGTACTTAGAGGCCAGCTGCCCCTCCATTCCCCCTTGGGAAATCTGTTCCTCTCTCTCCCTCTCTTCTTGTCTTTATTCCTCGCTCGCTCTAAGCTCTCACCCTCATGTCCCCTTTTCATCCTGGACTTTCTCTCTCTCTTACAATCTTTCTTTTATTTTTTTCTCTCAGCTACATCCATCCCTCATCCTCTTCTTTTTCCTTCTCTCCTTATATTTCACTTTCCTTTACCCTCTCACATCTTCTCCTCCCGTCTTACTCAGTGTGGAAAATGTACTCTATTCGCGCAGGTTCAACCTGGCTAGTTATAAGCAAATGAGTGCTTGGCAACAAACATGACTTACATGTAACTTTATAATCTCCAATACCAAACACTGGAGGTAATAATCATCTGTCTGTAAAACTCTATGCCAGTTTGGTATGAAATTACAATGTAACCAGCGGACTGCTGGGACTTGAGGTCCTATAGTGCAAAATCCACAGTTCAGCTGAAAGGTTATGCAGTTAACCAGCAGTTAAGTTTAGCGGTCTTTTCAGATAAATTTACCTGTGAAAAGTTGAGTGGGAGATACTGCACAGGGCGCTCTAAGGTGAAGACCGTTTCAGCAGCCGTTGCAGTTAAGTTTAGTCAACAAAAGGTGACTGTCACTAAAGTTTAAGCATAAGATTAGAAAAAAGAATAGAAAAAACTTCCCTTACGGAGTGCTAGTGCCTTAACTTCTTCAGAGAATTGCTAGAACAATAACGTAAAGAAAGACATGTATAATTTTATGACTGAAAAAGGTATGTGTGAAACAAACTGGACGTGACTATCCATTTGAGGAAGAGATGATCCCTTTGGAGGTTAATAAACCTGGAGTGATGGAAAGAGAAACTGAGAAGAAAGAGAGAACGGATAAGATGAAGATGTGCAGGAGGAAGAGTGTGTGTGTGTGTGTGTTGTGTGTGTGAGAGATTGTAGCTGCTTAACCTTGGTGGGTTTCATTAGTGGCCCAAGGCCAGCAGGGTGAGGATGAATTAGGAGGCCGGGGGCCACAAATATATCCTGGACAAGGCCCTCGCTGATTAAACCTGCTGGACACACACATGCACACGTGGACGCAGACACGCACGCAGACACGCGCGCACAAGTATACACAGACACACTTCCACATGGGTAAAAAAAAAAAAAGGAGTCACACATTAAAATGAACACGTGTTGAACGTGTATTCAAAACACACATAGATAAATATTAAGCAGATAAATACACAATGACACACACACACACACACACACACACACACCGTAATCTACAGGAAGTTTATCATCTAAATACTACCCTCAGTTTCTCCCAATCGTCACATATGGGCCGCTTGTTGTGTGGGTGAATGTGTGTGTGTGT
>NC_045738.1:20008331-20009361 GCF_008692095.1 Etheostoma spectabile | reverse complement strand
GTGTGTGTGTGTGGGTGTGGGTGTGTGCTTGTGGTTGTGTGTGTAAGAGAGAGAGAGTTCACCTTCACTCACAGTGACATTATCAGAAAGCCCAAAAGCCGACAGGAAGCATAATATGATCACGCCGGCTTTACCAAGAAGAACGCTCCGATCGAGAGTTGTTGCAGCTTTGTGTTCGCTCTCTCCGCCCGCACAACCATTTAAGGTCGACGTGAGTTCATTGAGTTTGTCCCCTGATCCCGAGCCCTCCACCTGTCCGCTGAGACTCTTGGGAGACGCTTATGACAAGGGATCATCCCCCGGTCGCTATCTCCTTATCTCAAACATTGGAGTGTTCGGGTTGGACACTTTTTTGCTGCGTGATACCAAATTGATCTCTGCTCTTGCTTTTCCTTCTTTTCATCTTTACTCTTTGTTGCTTTATTTGGTGGTTAAAATATAATTACACTACGAACATAAAGAGGCAGAACATAGTCCACAAACTGATGACTTTTTTAACGAAGAACAGATCCGCAAATGGTTTTCTTCAACCCTTTAGTATTACAGTTTGTTGTTCTATTACCAGTAGTTTAGTGCCAACAACGAAATGTATTGCAGTTCTGAGTTTAAAGTCAGAATTGTGAGATTGCCCTAGAGCCAAGTTGCATCTGCAATACAATGTGTTTTGTCTCATCCCGCCACTTTTTAAAGTTATCCAACCTTTTACACATTTTTGTCAAAATGTCCCTCAACCAACCTAGTTATTATCAACCTTTACACCAGCAAGACATTTCATAGTGCACATTTTGAAAGGGAGGTTGTAAAACCGGCCAAAGGTTGCCTTTCATGGTCATCCCCCCCTTCCTAACCCACCCACCCAGTGTAATCTGACTGAGGAAGGGTCAGTGGGTTCTTGGGACAGTTTGCAACCTGTAGGGGGTTATTAACCTGCTAATGCCCAACCCAGGGCCTAAACCCTGCAAGGTCAGGGCGACTATCAGCATCTTCACATGAGAGACACACACACACACACACACACACACACACACAC
>NC_045738.1:20005899-20008321 GCF_008692095.1 Etheostoma spectabile | reverse complement strand
ACACACACACACACACACACACACACACACATCAACACACACGGTTGTGGGCGCCGCTCAGTATCTGGATCCTTCAGGTTACCTGGTCTTAATCAGGTCTCCTTGGTTAAGCAGATAAAGGTTGGTGATCTGATCCATACTGGGTTCAGTTCACTTCAGTTCACTTCAATTTTAAGGCAAAATGCACATTTGTGAAATGGGACACCACAGTAAGCTATTAGAAACTTGTGTATAGGGGCCCAGTAGGAAAACAATGGAACGGCCATGCGGCTCATGCGTAAGTGGCTTAAGCGTTTTGATCTCAATATGAACCAAGCAACATGATATAGGGTGAACAGACTGGCCAATTGGCGAGCTTGGTGAGGGGAGCCCGTCCTGCTTGCTGCCCGTCATTTCAGATGTTGGATATCTCCAACAGTGGACAACTCACACCCAAACTACATGAAGCTGCTAGCCTGGGGATTATCTTCGGTAACCGGGTCATGATTTCTGGAAAGATGATTGAGATGGAGTTGGACCAGCTTGCCTTTCTCCCAGCTGGACCTAGCCAATGCATGTTGACCAATATATTGTCTCTGTATTTTACTGTAAGAGCAGAGTTAACTTACGGTTCAACAGAGAAATGAGAAAGGACTTTTTCTGTTGTAAAAATACTTTATTTACAAAAGGGGAGAGCACAGGAAACATTTGAGGATTGTAGAGAAATGCTGTACGTGTCTCCGATCTTGTTTATGGATAAGGAGAGTGCGCCAATTGCAGTCTGGAGAGTAATGAACTTTACGTTCCAAATACAGAAAGTCCTTCTGACTTGACAAACACAGTGAAGTGTGTGAGGGGCCTTTGATGAAACACAACAAATCAATGTGAGACACATCTGTCACTTGTGTTTATCCCTAACCACAATGTCAGGGCGTCTTCCAGAGAAGATTGTCTCGAAGATGAAGTGGTTAATTCCTCTGAGGAGCAAATGACTGTTGAGTGGATCTTGTTTAAAACAACAATGAAATATAGTGTGGGAGTTTCATTAAAGAGTTTCAGTTTCAGTGTATTCTACTCGGAGCACAGAATTAACCCGTCAGGAAGTGCCTAATGAAAGACACAGGAATATCTCCATTCTGGGCGCCCAGATGGCTCAGTTGGTAGAGCGGGCGCCCTTTCATGTCTTCATTTGTCCCGTCAAAAATAAAAGGCGAAAAATAATGTGATTGCTGCTGCATAAGAATGTAAGAATGACCGTATAGAGAAGAGGCCGGCGGGAATGGGGGGGGCAGCACTTTCCAGGGAAAGCAAAAGGAAATGCATGTTCCTTGGGAGTGTTTTAATCCAAACCACACTCTTTTTCCCAAACTTAAAGGAGAATTCCTGTCGATTCTAACACTTAGCTTTGTTATTTGTAAATTTGGAGTGCCTTCAGCAGAGAGGAAACCAAAACCAATCGGTGCTGCCTACACCGTGTTATCCCCCTGCTACAGTTTGCACCCAGGACGCTGAAACAGGGCAAGTTTTAAATGTGTTTTTAGCCTCTTAACATGATCAAAATGTCATTAAAATGTCATATGCAGCGATTCCCTCCGAGGGAACACAGTGAATCTGAGTGCAGTAGATGTGAAAGAAATGCAGAAATGTTGTGTTAATTCAGCTGTGTTTAGTTTAGTGCTTCGGGACCGGAAAAATAGGCATATGCTAATTCTTTTTAAAGGTAAATGCTGTAGAACAACTAGCATTTGACAAATTATAATAATAATGTATGTTATGGTTTGATATGAAGGAGGACCCAAACGCAGAGTTGGCAGGCAATGGCAGGACAATTTATTGAAAAAACAGGACAAACCACAAGGGAACCAACAGTCCAAACTCCAAGGACAAATGCGAAAACTCCAAAACTCAAAATCCACATGGGTCCAGGGAGAAAAAGGGGGGGCTGCCCATGGAAAGGCGCCCCGAGCAGTTGGGGGTTTTGTGCCTTGCTCAAGAGTATCTTGGCAGAGCCCAATGGTGAACTGGCACCTCTCCAGCTACCGCGAACTGTTGTGAGACTGGGTTAAATAAACACATGCAGCGCTCAATTAAAACACAGATTAAAGAGAAAGAAGATTGTTTGAATGATTTCAGGCAAGGCAACCAAAAGAAGAAACTGGAGAAAGTTTTTTTTTTTAAGTTTAAGTAATCAGTTCAACTCAATTCACTTACTTTTGGAGAGTTTGTTGGTCAAATACAAAGCAGCTTTGGGGCATTTCTGAACCAATTTACTTTATATCTTTTTTCCATGCTCTTTTGTTGAATGTTGCATTAAAGAACATCAAAAGAGGAGAAAAGCCCATCAATCTCGCACACTTTCCCTCTGTGTCTCCTTTTATTAGTTTCTTGTCTTTTACCAGACTCTGTTCCAAACACACACACACACACAGACACACACACACAC
>NC_045738.1:20004592-20005889 GCF_008692095.1 Etheostoma spectabile | reverse complement strand
ACACACACACACACACACACACACACACTGTATAGGTTGGGTGTGTTTGATTTATCATACTCCAGTTTCCTCCATGGCTCATTTCCATAAATCACATGTCATTGTGTTTGTAGCCAGAAGGACGTTAACAAGAGGCCGCAGTCCAAACACAGAGTTCATAAAATCCCTGAAAACACTCCCGACACACAGCGTCGACCGGTTCTACGGCCACATCCATCAGTGCAGAGAGGTCGGAAAATTATATGTGGAGACGCCGGCGGGGAATTGTTTTGTCATGTGAAGAGCGCAGTTGAAAGAAAGCGTGTGTTTGTTTGAAGTGTATTTGTGTCCTCCACTTTCTCGGGTCGGACCACATGCCGAGCTGAGGGAAGGGCCGGCAAGTTCAGCCGAGATCTGCAACAGACACACACACGCACATGCACGGGCACACAAATCCCTCTTGGGTAATAGTTCACATGGTGAGTTCCAGGGTAACGGCCCGGGCGGCTCTCGTCGTTTCCATGAAAACTACCACTTAGACACTTCTTCCTGTGTTGTGGACCTGAAGGCGGACTGGCTGTGAGTGTCTGTGTGTTTCCCACGCTGCTGTGATTAAATCAGATACTATCTACTGTCCTCTCAGCCCCCTCCTGTTTACTAAGTACTTCCTCTCTGGCCTCAGGGGTCAGAGGTGGCCCTGTAAACCGGGACTGGAGTCTGGCCTTGAGTTTGGCCTGGACTGGTTTTGTATGAAAAATCCAGTCGCTGCTTTTTAAAGTTCTCAAGCAAAGATCTGAAGATGCAGACACTCTGTGAAACGTCTTCTTCTGGTTCTGCTTCATTCCTGCAGTAAATCAACCAAATGAGCGCTTTGAAGCCGTTGACCTCAGCGGTTTGCCAACCTTTTTGACTGGATGACCCTTGACAAAAAGCAGTGTCAATACAATACTATTCACCTATTGTCACAAGTGAAAAAGCAAAAAATATCTCAACAGTGCTGTTAACTTTTATCTACCAAGGCTTGCAATGGTTTTGCCTCCTTCAAAGACAAAATTCAGAAGATTAGATAAACAGTTAGTGCCCCCATATCAAGTCCAGACCACAGCACACACATCACAGCACTAAGTCTTTAATGACATCCACCTTAACACAGACAGTGGCAAAACTTCAGTCTTATTATTACTTGATCTCAGTGCTGCGTTTGACACGTTCGACCATGACATATTACTGGACCAATTGAAAAACTGTGTTGGCCTTTCTGGCTTAGTTATAAACTGATTTGAATCCTACTCAAAGAATAGGGACTACTTTGTGGCTA
>NC_045738.1:20004087-20004582 GCF_008692095.1 Etheostoma spectabile | reverse complement strand
TGCATCTGAGCATACAAATATGACGTGCGGAGTTCCCCAAGGCTCCGTTCTGGGGCCTCTTCTGGTTGACATCTACATGCTTTCATTGGCTCAGATTAAGGAAAACACCTAAATAAGTTACCATAGTTGCGGATGACACACACATTTACATAACCTTATTATCTTCACCTTACAAAAACTGACTATGTGGATTAAACAATAAAGGACTGAATGTGCCAGATCTTTCTGAAATTACCTGTAGAAAAAACTGAGGTGGGTGTTTTTGGAGCAAAAGAGGAACAATTAAAAGTGAGCGCTCAGCTTCAAACAACAATGTTTAAAACAACAGAACCCTGCTGCTCGGGTCCTCACTAAGACCAAGAGAGTGGATCACATCCCTCCAGTTCTGAAGTCTTTACACTGGCTTCCTGTTCCTCTAAAAATGATTTAAAAATCTTTTTGCTAGTTTATAAATCACTAAACGGTTTATGGCCAAAATACATTTCTGATCTGCTA
>NC_045738.1:20002160-20004077 GCF_008692095.1 Etheostoma spectabile | reverse complement strand
ACCCACCCAGACCTCTCAGGTCATCAAGGAAAGGTCTGCTTTCTGTCCCCAGAGTCAGAACTAAACAGGGGGAAGCCGTGCTCAGTTTTTATGCTCCTCATATCTGGAACTAACTCCCAGAAAACTGCAGATCTGCTGACATTCTCAGTTCTTTTAAATCAATGCTGAAGACCTTTCTTTGATGTTGCCTTACTTTAAATGGCTGTTCATTCTTTAATGTTCCATTTCTTATACTGCACTGTAACTTTTATTCTCGTGTTTTAATTTTTTTAAATTAGTTTTTATGTAACTGTTGCTGTTGCTGAAATGTGCTATACAAATAAAGCCGCCTTGCCGCCTCGCCTAATTATAACAGAGTAGCTCTCTAAATGTTTTTCTGCGATCTGTTGCTGATTTTAGTTTACAACTCACTGTAGATGATCCGTGATCTGAATCAATACAAGGTTTCTATAAAACGTCATAAAACGTCATCCCAGCATGCTCTGGGTCTGTCGTGATCTCGTGAGGTTATCGTCGCCTACGTGTGCATGACGTCTGAGCAAGTCAGGTTGAAGTTGGACACAAGTCAAACTGGCATGCATTGGGCGCCAATCGCCGGTGATCAGACCTTGCTCATCTCAGACAAGGCTATTGGCTACACTTTCAAATGAGGCCACGCCCCTACAGGAGACAGGACGTGTGCACCGTTTCATACCATTGGGATGCTCGAATTGCGATAAATTTAGTACAATGGATCTTTCGTAGTAGCACCTCTCCCTCTCTCAGTTTATTCTCTAGATTGTTCAACTGCAGTGTTTTATCTAGCACCGCTCCACACAGCACTCTGTAGCAGTAGCTGTGTAGCTCTGGGCTGCTTTTTGAAACCAAAACGATGCCAGCTTCTTCATATTTTAACACAAAAGCGCCCTAGTTCGCTTTTTAACGCCAAGTGTGAACATGGCCTTAGAGGTTGGAGGTTGTCTAGTCTGTAAAAACCTGTTTTTCTTTGTGTTACTCTTGAAAGGTTTTAAAGTTTTCTGCCTGTATAGGTTTTCAAAACACATACATGTTTGTGTATGGATGGGTAGACAAGAGTTTCAGTGTTTCAGAGATACACACAGTCTTTTAGTGTTTATTATTATATGGCTTGGTTGAATTGTAAGACATTCTGTGGTCTGTTGTTTCTATGGACGCAGCATTCCAACCGTAAAGACTGAACAGGCTATTGTCTTTCCAATGGAATTTAAATCAATAACTCCTTTTTAAATAAATATTTTGTGTCAAATTTTGGATTTATATGGTAAGTAGCCATGTAATAAGCCAGATAATGTAGAGCGAGGCAGTTTTTTTATAGCGCACGCAACCCCCTCAGGCTTGATCACCCTGTCAGGGTTGTATTTGCTATAACAACCGCCTAGATCTACATTATCCCTTACTTAGGCACACCTAGGTAAAACTAATGCAGTACAACAATCCTGTAATATATTCTACGGTCATGAAGGGTATAATGTTCTGTTGTTGAAACAGTTTTAGAGAAATGTTAATTGCTTCATGGTCATTTTGGAGGCTGCTGCTGGTAAAATGTATTGGTTATAGGTGTTTTTGTTATCTCCTAAAAATTATGTTGCCACACAATGAAACTCGAGCGACTTGTTTTATCCGGGAATACATTTGTCTTCAATGTTCACAAATATGTTTCTTATCGAAGTCTGTGTAGGGGATATGTAGGGGATATATGGATGGACTGAAGGATAAACACAGGTTTTTCACCTGTGAAAAGGATCGTGTCCCGTGTGAAACCGAATGTCAATGTTGACTTATTTACATTTACAACGTCTTTATCTTAAATTATGTAACTTGAACCCATGATGACCTTACCAAGCAGTTTGTTTAAATTCACAACATTAACCACGTGTTTAAAACAGCAACTTTTTTTTT
>NC_045738.1:19995740-20002150 GCF_008692095.1 Etheostoma spectabile | reverse complement strand
TTTTTTTTCCACAGTTGCTGGAAAATATGTTTCCCTCAAAAGGTAATTAAGAATGCAGTTTTGTTTTATGGAAATGTCAGACAGGGCTGCAGCCAGCACTGTAAGAAAAAAAATCTGCAAAATAACCTGTCCAGGCCGAAAATTAACGGTAACTTAAGTTTACTACTGTTGTCCAAAAAAAATTGGAAATTTCTGTTGATTTACAGTTTATCTTCTGTACCTTTTATTTCTATTAATCCCCTCCAAAAAATCAAAATATGAAGAAAAAAAAATGTGAAACATTAAGACGGTCTCTTAGCCAGTTTTTCTACCAGTTTATTTTTTTAATTTTTTAATTTAACCTTTATTTAACCAGGCAGGCTGTTGACCTGGCCAAGAAAAAGCGTGAGCATGCAGGACAACATACAGTTTCCCATTCAGTACAATGGCCCCACAACAGTGTGACAGTTTCTTAGCATTTTTCAATTTGTTCATCATGAAGACCCCTACAATGGCCTGTTAGACTTTATAGATAGGTAAATAGAGAACAACATGTGTCCTTCTAGGATTGATTATACACAATCACAAAAAGTGATCCCCACAGGAGCTGTTCTGTGGCCCTGAGCCGTGGCAACATCTTGACTTATTAACTGCCTCTGTGACAGATATATGTGTGTCTGAGTGTGTGTGTGTATGTGTATGTGTGTGTGTGTGTGTGTGTGTTGATTGTGATCAGTGTTGCTCCGAGTAGTGTCACACAATCCCTCCTTTCCCATGAGACAAGCTGTCAACTCAGAGAGGAGAAAAAAAAATTAAAACAGTGGAGAAAGGAGGGATGAAGGAGAGCATGGGGAAGGACAGTAAAAGAAGGTGGTGGCGGGGGAAAGAAGACAAAGTGAAAAAGAGGTAGAAAGAGAGAAAAAAGGACAGTTTGCAGAGACAGGAGAGGTGGAAAAGAAAAAAAAGGACACATTGTCATTTAAATGGGAATTGCAATTATTTGGCAACACAACATCAGCCGTGTTTACATCCACAACATTTGATGAACATTTAGGAAGTTGCATTACAAAAGCTGTTTGGAAATGAAAGATTTTCAATTAAATTGCACAAAAGCTTTTTACGCTCCTTTGAGGGTTTTTGTTGTTGCTTTTGTTGAAAAAGAGTTGATGCGCTAGAAATTGAAACGCATGAAGCACGGCCAGTACTAGCTGACATAAAACAACAATCAAATTTAATATTGCCCAATGAGCCATATTTCTAAAGACCTTTCTCTCTTTTTTCTTGTACTGTAGATGGGTAAGATGGCCAAAAGCTACATGTTTGGTTTCCGGTTTCTCAATTTAACTTCTGCCTCTGTGTTTACTGGTTAATTATAGCCATGCATAGCTTATAGCAGGCTGTTCTCATGAACCATTCAGTCAAAAAGCTACAAAATGTTAAGCACCGTAATTCATAAGCATTCCGTGTTTTCTTAGCAGTATGGACCACACTGACTGACCCTGTATAAAATGGCCACACAGGGAGGAGGTTGGGGGGGAAAGATCGGCGATCAAACGCAGGAATTTAAGCCAGGGAGCGCAGTTCACTGCCCAGGTCAACACTTTCACGTAAGAAAATTTGTGTTCCTCGGGACTGTCAATCCAAACCATAATCTTTTTCCTAAACTTAACCAGTCGCTTTGGTGCTTATAAACTTGACTGTCGTCGACGCATGACGCTCACCTTTTGTGAACACTGCCACTGATTTAACCGAGCGGTGGTAGAGGTCTGTAGCCGGCGTCATGAAGCTCTGTAGCGGCTTGAAGGTCCATGTTGCTCATAGCGCCAACTTCTGACCAAACTATGCTGCAGTCTAGTTTATTCGCTCCAAACCAGTTGAACTAGGTTGCATCTGTTTTTTCTCCCGCATTTTAAAAGTCTGTTTACAATTTGCTTGATAATTGAATGGAAAGACGACTAGTGACTGTTTATATGAGATAAAAACATTGACGTTGGACTAAAGAGAGTAGAAAGTAAAGGTTGTAAAAAGAAAGCACAGAAGAGAGAATGGCATAGAAGAAAGAAAGAGAGAGCAATAAAGATGAGATAGGAGTGTAAGAAAGAAAGAAAAAAGGAAATGATAGAGAGATAAGGAGATAAACAGAGAGCGATGAAGAGATCTGTAAACGCCAGACTTCCTTCTAAACTGTCTGGTTTATACAAACACCACCATTCTCACAGTGGTTCGCAGTGGAAACACAATACATACGTGACATTTAAGACTTTAAGAAGAAAAGTGCAAGATGCAGCAGAACAAGCTTTTGGACATGCACTATTACTGTATTTACTGCACAGTATGGCACCTGTGTGGACAAAAGACTAAATCTACATTGAAGGGGACATTTAACCCTCCTGTTGTCTTCCCGCCTACCTGGAATTTTTTTTTTTCAAAATGTCAAAATGTAATATGAAAAACTTTTTATCAAGGTATAGGTCATGAGTCTGTGTGTTTACCCTTTGTGGCTCCCCCCCCCCCCCCCCCCCCTCCATGATTTTGTCACTTTTTCAGCGTTTGTCGATTTTTTTCTGAGCCTTTGAAATTTCCGTGGGTTTTTCCCCAACATTTTAAAAGTTTTATTTTATATTTGTCACTTTTTTTTTTTTTTACATTTGTTACTTTTTTGACATCTTTTCAAATTTTTTTCACTTTATGTGACATTTGTTCACATTTTAGTCACTTTATTGACAATTTTTTTTACACTTTTTTAAAGTTCTTTTACCAATTGTTTTTTTCTCCAAATGCTATAAAATTGACAAAAAACACAAAAATTCAATGAAAGTGGTGAACTGATTATTTTTTGAAGTTGTGAGGAGCGTTGCTGGGAACCAACCATGTTACTTTTTTTGAAAAATTTGTTTGAAAAAACCCCAAATTTCTGATATAGAAACTTTTTGGAAAGGGGTCAAATTTGACCCAAAGAGGAGGGTTAAAGAGAATACTGGAAAGATGAGGTCTAGAGTGCTGTGACAATGTGTCACTCTTTTTTTTTTTAACAAATCAACCCTCTGTAAATATCAGTGTGACTAATAGTTGACGTTTAAAGAACATTGAGCAACAGCATGACTGGAGTTTTGCTTCGTGTTTAATGACAGGAATATTTGAGAATGGAGTTTTTTTTCCACCTCCCCGTGGTGTTTTCCCTGCAGACAGAGATAAAGGGACAGATACAATACTGCACAAAGAAAAGAACAGCATCTCTGTGAGATGTCATTTGAGAGGAACTACATTTAATAAGCTAGGCCAAATCTATGAACTGAATACCACTGGCTGACCAGCAAAGTCTGAGACATTTCTCCCAGTTTAGTTCACCGTCCGCTCTCCGATCAAAGAGCCAGAGGACGAGCAAATGAACCACACCTGCAGTAAAATACCTTCAGATCCCACACTGTGTGCAGGGAAGAGGAGAGAGAGAGAGAGAGAGAGAGAGAGAGAGAGAGAGAGAGAGAGAAAAGGAGGGAGGGAGAAGCTTTGACCTGATGTCTTAGGCCCTGTTTACACATACATGGTTATTTTAAAAAACTGAGACATTTCCCTCCGTTTGTGTCCTTCCTTTACACGCAAATGGACAATTTGCCTCTGAAAACGAGTTTTTTTTTTAAACTGAGAGGAGATTTTTGAAATTTTTGTTTGCACTTTAGTATGTAAAGTGATAAAAACGGAGGTTTAGCCAGCCGAGGAAGTGAGGAAGAAAAGAGAGAATATGATTTGTTGTTGTTGCTATTTTCGGGATTCTGATTGGCTAACGTGGGCTTGCGTTTCTTGTTACACTGCCACCTACAGGTTTGGCGTGCTCTTGACGGCCTTGATGGCGTATATACACGGGTACGTGTAAATGAACCCTTTTCTGAAATCTGACAGCTGTGCACAATGTTATTTTTGAAAACGGAGAGGCTGAAATGTCCATTTATGAAAATAGCCGCCCACGTGTAATAGTCTCAACTCTCGTGTTCATTTTGCCCCTCAGTTTTACGTTCATGTCACGCCTCCCAAACACTTCAAAACACTTCTGAAACCTCCCCAGTCGGGAAGGGAGGGACCCACAGAATGACGAGAAAAATAATCAAATAAAAGCTCACCAATACAGTGTCATTCCAAAACTGTGGGCTTTAACACGCCTCTTCTTCGTCTACATTGCCAACGATGTATTTCCGGGATTGTTCTGGTGAAGCTGGACATTTTTTTTCGAGCATAGTTGAGAGTTGCTTGGCCTTTTTTCCATGTCGGAGGTAGGGCTTTATGGCTGCAACTCTCCCTTGAAGACCAAAAATATTGATGTGATTTACATTTCTCTTTTGCTCGTTCACTTTGCATTTTGTAAATAAAAAAAAAACAGTCTTTTTTTTAAAGCATTCTTTGTTTACAGCATTTTCTCACATCTGCTTTTTGCACAGTAATATATATGTATAGATACACAGTATATATGTACATATTTACAGTATATATGTATGTACAAACTGTCTATGCTGTATATGTACAGTATGTATGTGTATGTAAACTAAAAACTAAAAAATCAATAACTTTTGAAAATAGGATTAATGCAATTTTGACTAATGGCTGAAAAGCACCACTATTTTGGGGTTTTTGCAATTATTTTTAAGGGTCAATCCGCCCATGGTTTTCCAGGACAAACCCATTGCTGTTAGAAAGAGAAGTGGTGAACAGGAGGAAGAAAAAGGAGAAGATAGTCAAGAGACAGAAAACCAGAAGCAAAAAAACTAAAACAGAGACAGAGAGAGTGAGCCAGTCCAGGTGATAGTTACCTGGCCAACAAGCCTGTAATTCATGCCCTGACAACAGGGCTGCCGCCAACGGCATTTCCTCGGGGACAGTGTCCCGTGGCAACCTGACGGAGCCATGGGACCACGCCCCCTTTCGTCCTGCTCTTTGATCTATCATGTCCTGAACCTTTTAAATTGATGGGGTGTTTTCAGTCCGGGAAACCTGGGACCGTTTCCAAGTGTGTGTCATCAGCACAGGACGATGACTATTCTGTAGGTAGGATTCACGGGAACATGAGTCAACTAACCCTTAAAGGTGCCTTTTCTTTTTATGGTAAAAAAGGGTTTGAATTCCTGAATGTCAGAAATTTCTAGGCTAAGTTACCGTCACTGTGGATGAACATCTAAAAACAGGGGTGTCAAACTCATAACCCTAATGTGATCTGAAGTGGGCCAGACCAATAAACCACTCCAGAAAGATGAGTAACTTTCTCAGTCACAGAGTTTCTTGTCAAACACAAGTTGCTTCTGCCGCTTAAGACAGCGTTCTAATGCTGCGTTCCAGACACAGTTTTTAGCCCGGAAGTTACGACTTCAAGTCACAACCCACGGCTCGATAGCGTTCCTGGGAAAGTCACAACAAACCCTTTTAGCTAGCGGCTACCTAACATTGACATTAGCTAGCGCTAGCTGATACTAGCAGTTTCGAGTCTTTGACATATTTTGGGCTTCATTTAATACACATAACCTGTAGTTGTACACAATTGTATGTGTAATGTTTTGATTACAATGTGCAGAATTACTTTACGTTGCCTATTTAGGTATATTTATTTCTATTTCTCACCGGTGTCTGTACGGCATCAACAGGGGTCACCATTGTTGTTTATGTGTGTGTCACGTCAAAAATTCTAACTGGGTGTACAATGATCTGGTACGAGTTCACGAGTAGCAAGTTACAGGTTGGTCTGCCGTTCCAGGGCACTTTCATGGGTAGAAGGGTGTGAAAATGTAAGTTACGGGTTACCTGCAACGAGGCATATGGACATTGTAGGAAAAAAAATTACGTTACGGTCCCGGGAGAGATGGTGTGATATTCTGAGAAAAAAACTCAGAATTTTTAAGATTTAAGTAGGAAATTTATGGAAAAAGAACTTGGATATTCTCTGACAATAAAGTGGTAAATTTGCATTCTGCCTTTTTGTCGAGATTTAAATTAGAACACGGATAGCACTTTCCCATCTGTCTGTTGCTTTCTTTTTTCAACCTTTACTTTCTTCTCTCTGTAGTTCACAGTCAGTGTTTTATCTCATACAAACAGGAAACAGCAACACTGGCTCTGTTTGACAGTAACAAATCTGCCTCATGTTATGCCTGGTTTGTCTTATAATCCAAAAACCAGAGTGTAGAAAGCGTTGCTACAGAGAAGAAAGTGAACATGCGTATTTAAGATGTTGAAATTCCATGGACGTAGAGTGTAGACTCCACATCCACTCACCACTCAGCAAAATGGAGCCTGAATATAGAAGAGGAAGTCAAGTTGACTAAAGTTCACTTCATATAGAAACGTGTGTTCACCTGGAAGAAGCTCCCCTGAAGTTCCCCTTTCAACCCGGTTTAACCAATCCAGGTCATGTATTTGGGGACAGTGTGTGTGTGTGTGTGTGTGTGTGTGTG
>NC_045738.1:19965128-19995730 GCF_008692095.1 Etheostoma spectabile | reverse complement strand
TGTGTGTGTGTGTGTGTGTGTGTGTGTGTAGGCCTCGCATCCCATTTTCCCCTCCAGGGGCCAAGACCATGCTGTCGCCTCATGCATCCATCACTGACAAGAGAGATGGAGGGATGGAGAAGAATAGAAAGTTAGAAGAAAGACTTGAAACAGAGTAATAGAGAGTAGAGTAGAGATCTATATGAATGAGAAAAATGTAAAGTCAGAGAGAAGAGGAGAAATGAAAGAGTGGAGTATTGGCAACCTTTTTAAACTGTCAACTCTTACAGTTTAAAACAAGAAGGAGAGAAAAGAAGGGGATGAAATAATCAAAGGATGGAGAGGAGAGATGAGGAAGACAGAAGAAGACAAGGAACAGACATACAGTGCATGCACGAATCAAACTAATAATGCATTTTCAGAAGTGTATTCTCTAAATTTACCAGAAAGCACAGATGGAGAGGGGGGGAGACGAAAGCAAGCGAGCGGCTGAGCTCCTTTCTTTTGGTGAAAGCAGAGGAGGAGTGAAGGGAGGTGAAGAGGATTTACAGGCTGTAGAGAGAACAACATGGAACAGTATCTTCAAAACCTCCACTTTTGGCTTCTATTCTGCCCTTTCCCACTTATTTTTTTGTTTTAAATCTGAGTTTTAGTTTATCATGAACACAGGAATGAACTGCAGTTCAACAAAAACCTTTACAACCTCGACTTAGTGCATTGTTGTCGCATCTCTTATAAGAGTATGGATATGTAATTGTTTGGTTGATATTCAGTGTCACTTTTGCTTACTTCTTACTTAATTTTTTAGTTATTGCCAAATGTCTGGGTGTGCAGACCATGTGCTAATATACTATCCGAAGGCCGTGAAACTGTTCTAAGACATTTTTGCACAGAAAGCAGAAGGATGAAAATGCGTTCAGTCAAACTTCAAGGATGGCACTGCTGGACAAACCGTGCAAAAGTTGATTACAATGGAAACTCCGGGTGCAATTACCTTCCTTTTCTCTGCTTTAGGTAATACGGTTAATCTGGGGATTTATTTAAATCCTGTCTGAGTATCTGAATGCTCATGTTGCTGTGATGACCTCTGTTGTGGCCACACAGACACACACACCCAAACCCGGAGAAATGTTCTGAGAAGTGCAACTACAAAAGTAAGAAACACTTTGTAAATTGTATGCATACACATGATGATGTTGCTTTAGAAAGATAGATGGTCTGTTTCATCACCTTCCTGCCTTGATCACGCTCCATCATAAAATATTAAAACAAAGAAAGGTAACAAAAAAAAAGCTGGAATGTGAGACAGGCAGAAGGGTGACACCTCCTACAGTCCTCTCTGCCTTGGAGGGAAGCCCACCCCCCCCCCACACACACACGGGGGTCCTCCTCCCCTCCATATTGCCGCCATGCCTCTGGCGCGCTGTAAAGCAGCAGGTTTGTGGGTTTTCAGGATGTGGAGGACACAAACTATTGACTGGCGCAGTACGGCCATGGCTAAATTAGCAAGATGACCCCTCCCAGAGAGCGACATATGCTTCACTGTCGCTGAGTCCCCCCCCCCCCCCCCCCACACACACACACACACACACACACACACAGTGTCGCTGGCCAACACCTCCTCAGGTCACACAAATCCCTTTCAAAATGGGCCTGCAGCCGCACACAGGGGGTAAGGCGGGGTGACCGTGAGCGGGAGCAGTGTGTGTGTGGGTGTTGTGTGGGTGTGTGGGTGGTGCGTGGGGGGTGGCGGTGTGTGCGTGTGTGCGTGTGTGTGTTAACATAAGCTAGTAAGTGTGTATGAATTCCTGGTTGGTCAGTTAAACCCTTTATATTCAACAGAGTCTTGTAGTCTTTACCCCCTCAGATTGTACAACAGATCCACTATTTTTAACAATAATCTTCCTTTTTTTTTTTTAAATTACTCATGAATTTATTTTGCACTATAAACAAAAGAATCTGTATGTCTACAACCTGAAAGTTGTTGTAGTTTTGTCCTTCTTTCCTGTTAGTTATAATTAGATTTCACACATCACGTTAAATAATGGGATCAGAGGGAGATCAGAGAATGAGAGGATTTAGTGGGAACCAGAGATTTATTAATTTTCTTCACTTTTTGAATCATGCCTATTGCATTTCAGCTCATGGAATCATCTATTGATTTGTGTACAGGGGCACGATTTTTTTGTTTTGTTCACGGTGGTGAGCACGAATTTTAAAGTAAACTTTTTTAATGGAAAGCATCTTTCGTGATAACAGCACGATTACGGTAGCGAGTAGTATTTAAAAGTCGAAAAACCACGTGAAGAGGTTGGCCCTCAAACAAAACAGGACTTTCACCCCAGGGACCGGGGATCGTGTCCTGCGTGTGACGGTTCCTTTCCACGTTGTGCTTTTCCTAACCACAACCGGCCCTTTGACGGCGTTCCATGTCCCCCTTGTTGCGTCCCCCAGAGACCGCAGATCGTGTCCCGGCGGCCGTTGTTGTTGATTTTGTGGTGACCCCCACAAAATAAACGAGAAAATCCAATTACTGTTATAAATAAATAAAAATAACGCAACCATTTCCCAAATTGCCCTGAGACCGGGTTGTGCGTTTTGTGTTTAGCACTCCCCCAAGAATCTCCATTGTTGAAGCGCAGTCTCCTTTTTTAACTCATCTCAGCAGTGACCTCAGTGAGTAAAATGTGAACATGGCTGATAGGAATGACAAACTAAACTTTCCCTGTATGGTTCTTGGGAGTTTATTTTGAATGAGGTGCCCCCATGGACCACATTTGTCATTCCATTTTTCTTCAAAGTCCTCAAAGCCAACATTTTTTATTTTTAGGTCTATTCAACCAACAGCAGCAGAAAAAAGAATGACGTTCAAAAAGGTTTGGAAGCCTCTGTCTTCTTCTTTCTCTTCTCCTGTTGAAAAGAAGATGTAATAGATGTACACATACTGTATATGTACATGTACTGTGCATGTGTGTAAAGAAACAACATCCCATGTTTAGATCATGAAAGTTTAAAAATACCGAGATATATTGTTGCTATTTTTAGATGTTCATGAACCAATTAGGCTACATTATGTATGGAGTAATATTTCATCATCGTTCTTTACTGTAATATACTACTGTCTATCACTGCTCATCCAAATCTGCCAACTCAATACTGATGATTGAGATAAATACTTTATATATCCTTTATACATATACTCATACCACATTGTTTGCGGTGTTTTGTCCAAGATGTTTGACTAATTGTGATGTCGATGAGAACCTGTGGCCAAATCCACATGACAGAGTACAGTAATCACTTCTTTGTTTTTGCTTTTTACACTACAAGCAAGTTGAAGAACACTGCATTTGATATTTACAGTACTGTCCTTTCTTTTCCGTTTCCTAACTAATTATTTAGCTTTGATTCAAATAAACCTATGATGTGATTGCACTGTATTGTTTTTCATCAATACATTTCCAATTTTGTTCAATGGTTCCACTGTGTCTGTAGTATTTTTTCTACTACTGCAGTGCTTTTACAGGGATGTATTTTCATCTAGTATCATAATGAAACATGTATCACCTATTTTGTAGTAATATTCTAGTAATATTTAACGACTGTACAAACAATGACACAGTGAAACTATGGGTAGCTTGTGTGTGGGTGATCAAAAGTAACGTTTCAATGACATTTCCCAATAAATTAGCTTTTTGAACCAATGATTGAGCATGTGCAAGATTTCTTCAAAGATATGAATGCACAATTTGAACGTTGGACAGCCTGTGTTACAAGTGACGACCTTTTTGAGTTTTGTGTCTAGAGTTTTGAAAAATGACATCAAGGTTCTGAAATTAGTAGCAAAGTGATGGTATAAAACTGTGATTATGGCTTCAACTCTCCCATGCCATGCTTGTCAGATACAAAAATAACTTTTGACAAAAGGTAAACAAAGGGTTACATCCTTTTTTTGTGTAAGAAGTTCTTCAGGTGCATTGAAAACGAAGACAGATTAAGTGGAGAGTAAATAAAGAGAAAAGACTCCAGTGGATTAAAGTCTACATCTAGATAAACCAAATTCACAAACTAAATAAAACTGGGAAACTCCCGTCCAAGTCTTGTTGGCTTAAAGAGTCGCCGCAAAGGATTTTGGGTGGAGTTCTCTGCTTCTGTACGTTCAGCTGTTTGACTAAATGCACAGAACGGGGCTGCACCCAGGGGATTTTGGGATGGGTGAAGGATTTGGGCTGTGGTCTGATTTTCCTGCGAAGTCACTATCAAACTACACAAACAGTTTGACCAAGATTACAGCAAAGATGTAGACGAGGTAGAGCATGGAGGCTGAGACCCTTTCTGTTTCTCTGCAACTACTTTCTTATCGGTTAAAAGTGCGTATTTGGGTTCAGCTTTAGCTTTAGTTTTTTTCTTTCAAGGATTCCCATGTCCACTTTTTTGATATGTGTTTTGAGCAACATTTTGTGTGTTGTACTGAACGTCGGAGCCATTGGGGATCTCAGTCTCACCCACCCCTATCTCTCTGATCAGGCTTTGTGCCGTCGACTCATTTTGACAGAGAGAGAGTCGTCTTTGTTTTGGCGAGTCCCGCTCTCCATGTTTCTAATCTGCTGAGGCCAGTCCACAGTCTCAGACACTGGATTTACATCAGTGGATTAAACTGATGAAGAATTAGCCTGATGAGTTTTCTCAGCGAACACAACGGACCCCCCAAAACTCCCCCAAGCTTTAAGCTGCTCACAGTCTGAAGACAAGCTCTCGCTGTCTGAGACACACCCAAACGTACGCACGCCCGCACACACACACGCAGCAACATTTAAAGCCGTACACCATTAAATCTAATTTTTCTTATATTGTGATTAACCTGGATTGATTTTTTTACGTATAGCCTGATATTAATACGAGTCTCAGTTTCCATGGCTTCAACTGCACTTTGGGCTGTAAAGTCCAGACACATCCACGCACTGGGAAGCAGATCACCTGCTGACAAGTTTCATGTAAACACGGATTTTCAGCAATCACTTATTCTCTTATCGTGACTGTCAAAAACTGTTTTTTTCCCCCTGTGCATGAAAATGGAGTTATTGCAATGGATGCGTTGCTGCATTGACAAACTCCTGAATCACTACATGTGACATAAGCTCTTTTCCTAGAAAACACACCGCTCCTCCCCCGCTCTATTCCTCCCTCAAAAAGCTGAAATTAATAGTTTTATTGATAGAGTATTTTTCTACTGTTATCCTAGTTTCCCTCAAACAACAGGGGGGCAGTCACTTGCGCCAATTTCACACAATTAATTCAGTTTCTCCTTATCCTTTGCACCTTTTTCTCTTTCACTATTAAAATCACACCAAGGCAAAGCTTAACAAATCAAGATTGGTTCTTGGTGTGTCAGTGTCCAAAAAAACCCCTAAATAAACCCAACTGTTAGTGAATGGAGCTCTATTAGCATGTGCTAATTGACTTAACTAACGTTAGTTCAGTGTCACTCAGTTGACACGTCATTCCCTCGCGCATCCACCCCATTGAAATGTTTGTCACTGTGTCTACCTTTGGGGGCTTCCTGTTCCTGTTGTCTTGGAAAAAGCAGATATATTAAAAGTGTTTTCAGGTAATGAGGAAAAAGACATATAGGATGCCATGAAAAGGTTTTAATAGTTTGCAAAAGTCCATGAAAGATATGACTATGTACATCTGCAAGCTCAGCCATACAGGTTCTATTTTTTTTGATAGCTTGACAGAGACTCACACTGGTTTTAAAAGGAAAAGGGATGATATTTTGCCTTCGTTAGACATCAAAAAGCAAAGGTAAAGACGTGTAAATTAATTGCTAATGTTTCCACCTCAGCTGACTTTGGGCTTATATCAATAAAAGGTAGTTGAGGGAATGCTAATACAAGGCCATTCACTGCCTTTGTTTTTTAGCTCATTAATGCTAATGCTAACTGTTTGGGGACTGCGGCTACGTAAACAAACCCTGAAGGGGAGCGGATTGCAGTTACCTACGGTTGGTCCCACTGAGTGTGTGTGTGTGTGTGTGTGTGTGTGTGTGTGTGTGTGTGTGTGTGTGTGTGTGTGTGTGTGTGTGTGTGTGTGTGTGTCCATGGGTCAGGGGAGAAATAACACACAAGTACGTACACTTGCAATACTGTTTCCAGTCTGTGTTTGGTTGTGTCACTCAACTTCCCTTTAGCTTTACTCAGCATCCTGAGACAAACCACACATTGGCTAAACAACAAGAGGAAATAATGTGTAGTTGCTTGGGCTGCTTTTCGTGAAGTACCTGCTTCCAATCCATTCTCCAGATAAGATCATTTAGATCAGGAACAGGGGGGTCTGGGACCCTTAGGGGGGGGTCCCCAGAGTCAATGCATGGGGGCCTCCAAATTATTGTTAAGTCCCTGCTCCGTCTGTCCTTCAGAGCTTAAAAAGCGTTGATGACCCCTGATTCAGATTGCTGTGTGTGTGTTCAGAGCATGCTTTTTATGCAGTTCTGCACAATTGAAATGAGTCATTTCTATACAAATAAGATTACATTAACTGTTGTGGAAAATTATCCCAATGACTTATTTCCCACTTAACCACCCAGCAGCACTACAGTAACTGCCTCTTTTTTGTGCTATGTGAAACTGGTTTTTTTCGTGTGTTTGCATTAAAATAACTGTTCTGCTTTTCTCTCAAAAGTAAAATTAAAGTGATGCAAATCAAGGTACTTTTCAGAGGACGATTTGCATAAAGAGCCTGGCATTTGGTTAAACAAATCAAAAAGTGATCTGATAAGACATGTTTGTTTTTTTGACAATTAACAAGTTTTTTTTTTTTTTTACTAGATCAAGTTGAGATATTCTTCCGTGCAGGCAAAGTAAGGGTTTTCAGACTCAAATATACCGAAAAGATTTGATAAAGAGGAGATTTAGGCTTCATGTACTTTTAGATGAAACTTTTGATCACATGTGAGACATGGTTTTACAGATCAAATCGAGCTAATTCTTGACATGCTAATGAGGGGAACATCAACCTTTTTTTTATTTCAGTCATTTTTAGAGACTTTTAGAGAGATGAACAGTGGATTCATGTGACTTATATAAACAGCCAAAGTCAAAGTGTCAAAGTCGCAGTGCCTTGACAGTATGTAAAACAAAGGTTTTCAACCTCTAATGATGATGGATGCCACTGTTGGGGAGACTCACGCCATTGTTCCAGGTGACATTCCTGCCAGTCATTTGGGGCTGCGTTTGCCAACCCTCCTCTGCGCATGACAAAGAGCTGGGTCACCTGACGCCCCAACTTCACCCGCTTCACTCAGCAGCCTCCCAGCTAAAGTAAACACACTGTTAATTCAGGATAATTCACCATAACACATAGCCCCGGCAATAGAAATTCCTCACCTCGGTCCCTCCTTTCCTTCTATGCATACGTGTCCTCCCTTTTTCTTTCGGCCTTTCTCCCCTTGTACTTAATTAACTGAAGTTTGAGTGTTTACCTTTGATGAGATTCTGAAAAAAAAAAATCCAATAATCTACAATATTACAAGAAAGAAAGAACATTAGGGTTTTCTATCTTTAAAAATTTGACTTTGATATTGGTAACAGATGGTCATTGTCACCATTCGGAAATTAGAATGGCAAGTTAAACGTGAAATCAACCATTTCATTTAACAGTGTTTGAATCTTTGTGGATAGACGCTAGGCGTCAGGGGAAAATCAAAACAGCATAGTATCAAGGTATTTTCTGTGACAACACTGTATTGACACACAGAGGCCAAGTTTCTATTATTATGCATGTGTTACTGTGTCTTCTTGACAAGCCCATTTTGCAGCAACAAAATTGAAGTGAGATGACCAAACAGAGACATACATCTTTTTAGATAAAACAGCTTGGCTTGGCATGGCCAGGCAAGGCAAATTTGTTCATAGAGCACCTTCTTATACACAGAGGTCATTTAAAGTGTAGACTACAGAGAAAGTGTGAAGTGTTTCGTCCGCTTCGGAGTGACAGAGGGGAAATATTTCAGTCAACACATTAAGCGGAACCGGAATTTGAATTCTAATACGATCCGATTGTTACCGGTTGCGCAGGAACAGGTTCCATAGTGAAACCGGATTTTGGTACCCAACCGTAATCGTGACACAAGTAGTGTGATGATAAGGCAACAAAATGCAGTTTGGGTCTAACCAGAACTGCTATTGCACTTCTGGTTAGAGCCAAACTGCATTTCGTTGCCTTGTAATGACAATAAATCAGGGATGAATCAGGGGATCTCCAGGGAAAGTCATTAATTTTGAGTTGCCAAAAAGGTTGTGGGTCAATTTATCAATAAGCAACACCAGAGCCGCGCCACTTTTGTGGTTATGTTTTGGGGTGTTTCTGCACAATGCCAAAGGCTATGAGTCTTTCATCATCAAATAATGTATTTTTGCCACATTTGTTGCAGGGCCGGTCAGTCGGCCGGTCCACCACTTTGGTCCACAACTATTGCATGGATTACTATGCTTTTTGTTACAGATATTTGTGGTCCCCATACAGTATGGAACATCCGAATCAGTGTTCACTGGCTTGTTTAGCACCACCATGTCGTTGCCATTTTTAAGTGCCGGAGTAATATTCCTCGACAGCAATGCTGTAGTGACTTCACCTCTAACAACTTCCAGAGATCATGCATGTTTTTTGATTCTAACATGTGAGGCATTTAACAGTTTAACAATGACAATAAGTGAAGTGCAATTACGGGTGTGTGAAGGTGAAGAAAAGGTTTTCCTTTGGAGGAGGAGAACCTCGTCATTCCCTTTCTTTTCTCCTCCTCATGCCACAGTGAACGGGATCATTCATCCTCTTATCAGGTGAGTCCCCCCCCCCCCTTCGCCTCTCCCTCTCTTCCCTGGCTTTTGTCCTCTCCGACAATGGGGCGATCAGGGGTGGGGGGGGGGGGGGTATAAAGGGGTAAAGGGGCAGTAAAAGAAAAAAAAAGAAAGGTGGTGTTGATCCGTCGTTCTTTACGGAGAGGTGGTTCAGGTAAATAGGGGCCTTTCTCTCCTCTTTGCTTTGTTGCAGCTTCGAAGGCATAATGAGAAGGTTTGTGTGTGTGTGTGTGTGTGTGTGTGTGTGTCTGTGTGTGTGTGAACCTAGATGGGTGGAATGCATACATTCCACCCATTTTAGCTCATCTGTAATGTGCAAAAGGGCACAAAATAATTTTAACGCAATAAGACCACAAGTAAAATAAGACAAAATACATAACAAGAAAGACATGGAATACATGCAATACATGGAATGGAATAATGTGACAATAAAAGGGAACTTAAATTATATTTTGTTGAGTAAATATTTGGATCAGAATGCCTTCATTCGCCAAATGTACACAGGGATTTGACTCAAACTCAAACTGAAAAGTGGGGAGACAAAGAACATGTGCCCCACATATACCGAGTGCACATTCCGTCCTTGTCTATGTCCCTTTGGGTGAATATTTGGTTATGTGCTGCTATTCCTTTGTTTTTCCTTTTCACGTTATTATAAATACATAAATATAGATCTGTTTTTTTCATAATATTCCTTAAAGAAACGATGTCTTAAAATCCTTCTTGGTTCTAACAAATCCTGCAGACTGAAAGACAACCTTTCATTTTAAAAAATGCAAACAGAAGTAGAAAGTGAAGAATTCCAGCTTTTTTCGAAAGTTTTACATGCAATGCAAATCCCCAAGATACAGTGAAGTAGACTTTTTTTTTTTTTCAAAGAACCATAACATTCAAACACACATGCTCCCTGTGGTCCAGCCTGAGGTTAGCTTCTCAGTGACCCGGGGAGTCACTGAGCTGTCAGCGCCCCAGGGACGAGCTCTGTCTGCTGGGGGAGAGAGTCACCTGCATCCCCTCCTCCCTCCCCCCTCCTCCCCTCTGGGGGAGATCAGAGAGCAGAGAGTGGAAGGTGAGGACAGAGGGCTGCTTTTCTCCCACACTACACGCTAACCTCAAACACAACCCCAGACTTCTGAGCTTAAACGCCACACTAAAAACAATAAATGTGGAATTTAATCCGCGCGTTTACGATGATCTTGTTCGACGGAGACTCACGTGCAACGGATAGAGAGGAAGCGTCCCCTCCTGTGCAGATCACCGACATCGCGAGACACAAACAGTGAAGAGGTCAAAGGTCACAAACACAATCGCTCAACCACAAAGTCCCATGAGAGTTTTTAAAATTCTGGGGAAAGCTGATGAAATTGGATATTATTATTAGTTATCATCATTTATAAAGCACAATTGGACACAAAAGTTAGAGAAATAACAGCATGATCAAAGTGTTTTTGTGTAAAATAGTCATTTTACCAGACAAATGTTTTGTTGCAAAGGTCAAAGAGAAAGAGAAACATTGGTATGTGTGTGTGTGTGTGTGTGTGTGTGAGTGTGAGAGAGAGAGAGAGAGAGCGCTCAGAAAGGGAAAGCCTCCATTACAGCCCACCTGTTCTGACCCCTGCAGGTATGTTACCTTCCCTTCATTCATTCATTCAGTCTTTCATTCACTCGCTCCTCCCTTCCTCCCTCCGTCAGCGGCCTAGGGCAGTGCTTTGAACTCGCAATTGCACTTGTGTGTGTGTGTGTGTGTGTGTGTGTGTGTGTGTGTGTGTGTGTGTGTGTGTTTGAGAGAGAAAAAAAAGAAGTGAAATACAGAGCAAGTACTAAAGACAGATGAACAGAGGAGGAGGATGAAGACAAAAACATGTAATTTTCAAAATAATACATGTCTATTTGTATGATAAATAGACTTAATATGAGTGCATGCACATGGGTTTAAGTCATCAAAGATTTGAACTACTGCTATGTTTTGCCTTAGGTGTTGTCCAAGCCATGGTTTCCACTTTAGGAATCTGGCATGGATGCATAGGCCTCTTGGCGACCTTAGACTGTGCCTCTTCTCTGTCTGTGTGTGTGTGTGTGTGTGTGTGTGTGTGTGTGTGTGTGAAGTTTACATCAGTCTGTGTCCTCTCTAATGGAGATCCATTTGTTTACGTGTCAGATGTTCATCCAGACCATCATCACTGAGGCGACCTCATCACCACTGTTCCGCTCACACATGCAAATAAGAGAATCAAAAGCTGCCAAGTGTCAGAAAAAAGTAAAAAAATATTCAATTTTATGCAATTGTTGTCCATGACCAACAACCTAGTACAAACCAGAAGCACTTAGCTGTTTTCTAACCCCCCCCTCCCCAACTTCTCTCCCTCCACCAGCCTAGCCGCTGTGGTTTGATCTGATGAAGTGAGTATTGAACCTCCAGGAAGACACCATTAAAGCCGAAATGGGGGCATGTGAGCTCACACCTGTCTATCCTAAATGGATCCATCCTTCCCCTCAACCCCTGTGATTATCAATCACCTGCACGGAAGTGCGTGCACACACACACACACACACACACACACACACACGTCTTGTTTCAGGAGAACAGGTTGAAGGATGGATGGGGGGGTGGGGGATGTAGTCTAAACAAGACAGTGAATGAAGAAGGGAAGGTGTCAATGTGCAGAAGATCAGTGTTTGCTAGCGTGTGTGTGTGTGTGTGTGTATGTGTGTGTGTGTGTGTTCTTTTACCTCTCTATGTGAGGACCAATACAATTTTCAGACCTTAAGAGTAAGGACATGTTTTAAAAGTGAAGGCATGAAAACGTGTATAAACAGTTTGCCAGATGGGATGTATGTACTAGAAAATATGTTGTACGTTATTTTTTAATTTAAATTGTTATCAACAAAAAAGTGAAGGCATACCAGTCAGATTCTGTGTGATCTGCCCTCTTTGTGGTGACACCTGATGATTTTTGCCAGTGTGGTGTGTGTGTGTGTGTGTGTGTGTGTGTGTGTGTGTGTGTGGTGTGTGTGTGTGTGTGTGTGGTGTGTGTGTTTGTGTGCATCGGGTGAGGTGTGCCGTTCCTCTATTCTTATGTTAACATGGATTACTGCTGCATCCTCCCTGCTGATGGACCATTGTAGGACCTGTCCCCTCAGTGGGGTGTGTCTACACCACACAGCAGGAGGGCTGAGTGTGTGGAGGGTGTATGTTGTGTGTGTGTGTGTGTGTGTGTGTGTGTGAGAGAGAGAGATAAGCCCCTTTCATACATGCAATGCAACCCTAACCTTATTTAGACGTTACCTGGAGACATTCAAGGTGATTTTTTTTTTTTCATGTATGTGAACACAAATATCCAAATCAGTTAGCTTGGACATTAATCAGACTTTACTCTGCCTAATCCCAAGAAGAAAGTCTGTACAATGGCCAACGGATCCCATGTGTGAATGCTTGTTGATGATGTTTCATGCAAGCTCGCACAAACCCGGAAGAAAACAAACATCGGAGGGAGTGCCTGAATTTGACCAAAAACAGTTGCATGACATGATCATCGCATGTGTCAAATCTATGCAGTTATAAAACAAAAGACTATTCCATTTGGGCTATATATAGAGGTGCTGAATGTCTGATTTTACATGCTTGCTTAGTTATTTTGGTATAAATCAGCCTATTAGTAATACTGTTGGTCTGCCAGTACTCAGTACTGCAGTATAGGCCCATTTCAGGCACTGATTGATTAGAGGGTGAAGAAGAAGGTGATGTACATGAAGACGGCAACGGAAATGTCTACATTACAAACCAACCATGTGACTGCGGTTTAAGCCGCATCATGTCCTGCCCCCTGCATGCTCTGCCCAGACGCCCCCCCATAACAAATTTCCATTGAGTGAGAGCACGTCTGACAGAGGAAATCTCCCTTTGTGTACTACATGTAAGAAAGGGAAACTTCAGACAATGCTACTCATCGGACGTTGTCTGGAGTTCTTATGAGGAAACGGATATAGACTTTGTGTGTCTGTGAGTTCTTATGACCCAATGGACACCTTTAGGAAGTGGACAAAGTGTGTATACATGTTTGATGTGAAAGAAAGAGACATATGTGTGGGAGGACATTTGTAATGTAAAATTGAAGGGGAAAAAAAAATGGTAAAATTGTCACAACAATACAATGAACTTATGATTTCACTACCTGACATTGAAAATATAAAGAACTTTTCATGGGGGGAACCAAGCCACTATGTCCTAGCATCTTTACCAAGCAAATAAGAAATAAAATAGTTTGGAATACAGTGGTGTGAAAAAGTGTTTGCCCCCTTCCTCATTTCCTGTTCCTTTGCATGTTGTCACACTTAAGTGTGTCGGAACATCAAACCAATTTAAACAATAGTCAAGGACAACACAAGTAACACAAAATGCAATTGTAAATGAAGGTGTTATTATAAGGTGGAAAAAAAATCCAAACCATCATGGCCCTGTGTGAAAAAGTGATTGCCCCCAAACCTATAACTGGTTGGGCCACCCTAGCACGCAACAACTGCAAACAAGCGTTTGCGATAACGTGCAATGAGGCTTTACAGCGTCCTGGAGGAATTTTGGACCACTCATCTTTGCAGAATTGTCCTATTCAGTTCATTAGAGGGTTTTCGAGCATGAACAGCCTTTTTAAGGTCATACCACAACATCTCAATAGGATTCAGGTCAGGACTTGGCTAGGCCACTCCAAAGTCTCATTTTGTTTTCTTTCAGCCATTCGGTGGTGGACTTGCTGGTGTGTTTAGGAGCATTGTCCTGCTGCAGAACCAAGTTCGTTTCAGCTTGAGTACACGAACAGATGGTCGGACATTCTCCTTCAGGATCTCTGGTAGACAGCAGAATTCATAGTTCCTTTTATCACGGAAAGTCTTCCAGGTCCTGAAGCAGCAAAAAAGCCCCAGACCATCACACTACCACCACCAATTTTACTGTTGGTATAATGTTCTTTTATGAAATGCAGTGTTCCTTCTACGCCAGATATACTTGGACACACACCTTCCAAAGAGTTCCACTTTTGTCTCATCGGTCCACAGAATGTTGTCCCCAAAGTCTTGGGAATCATCAAGATGTGTTGTGGAAAATTGAGACGAGCTTTTGTTCTTTTTGCTCAGCAGTGGTTTTCTCATTGGAACTCTGCCATGCAGGCCATTTTTGCCCAGTCTTTTCCTGATGGTGGAGGCATGAACGTGACCTTAACTGAGGCAAGTGAGGCCTGCAGTTCTTTGGACGTTGTTGTGGGGTCTTTTGTGACCTCTGAATGAGTCGTCGCTGCGCTCTTGGGGTAATTTTGGGCGGCCGGCCACTCCTGGGAAGGTTCACCACTGTTCCATGTCTTCGCCTTTTGTGGATAATGGCTCTCACTGTGGTTGGCGGATCCCAAAGCTTTGGAAATGGCTTTATAACCCCTTCCAGACTGAAGATCTCAATTACTTTCTTTCAATTGTTCCTGAATTTCTTGGGTCTCGGCATGATGTGTAGCTTTTAAGGATCTTCTGGTGGACCTTACTGTGTCAAGCAGTCCTATTTAAGTGATGCCTTGATTGTGAACAGGTGTGGCAATAATCAGGCCTGGGTGTGGCTAGAGAAATTGAACTCAGGTGTGGACACCACAGTTATAGGATGTTTTAACAAGGGGGCAATCACTTTTTCACACAGGGCCATGACGGTTTTGGATTTTTTTTCACCTTTAATAATAAAACACCTTCATTTACAAATTGCATTTTGTGTTACTTGTGTTGTCCTTGACTATTGTTTAAATTGGCTTGATGTTCCAAAACACTTAAGTGTGACAAACATGCAAAGGAACAGGAAATGAGGAAGGGGGCAAACACTTTTTCACACCACTGTATATATGAAAAGTGTCATAAATGCAACAGGATTGACAAAAACAGTGAAAATGAAGAACTGAGAGATAGTATGTGATCAAATGTATCAACAAAAGATTAGGACGAAAAGAAAACGGCAGGAAAAATGGCTCCAAAGTGTGCAAAAAAGAAAAGAAAAAGATTGAACAGAACTGTTAAAAGACGATAAAAGGGTTAAAATGGATAAGAAAGGTTTTTAAAGAAAACATACATCAAGGATAAAAAACTTCATTCTTAATGGACACACACACAGTACAATGTAGTGATTATGTATTACTGCATACAACCCATCCTAAGTATTTGGAGCATTAGACAGCTATACATAGAGCATCCAGGGAACAACTTGGGGTTCAGTGTCTTGCTCAGGGACACTTTGACATGGCCAGAGGAGACTGAGATTGAGCCGCCAACCTTGTGGTTGAGGAGCAACCACTCTACCTCCGAGCCACCATACATTGGTTTTGAATGAAAATCAGACAAGTTTACAAGAAAGTAAAGCCAGATACACAGCAGAGCAGCCTATTAATTTTAGATTAGATCAATTTTGACAGAAGGCACTGCGGTTATAAGATAAGCATATGCGATGAAATCACTATTACATACTCAATCAGTTTTGTGTTGAAATGCTGGTGTAGATTAAATTCCCGAGATAAGAAGGAACGGTAAAACACACAAACTCCCCGTCACTTCTCCCTCTCTCTCTCTCTGTGTTTTATGACTGCGTGTCTCTGTCCTGTTTACATGCTAAAAGCTCTTTAATAAGAAGCCGTGGGGGAAGCGAGGAGACTGGAACCTTTCATCTCAACCTGTCCTGTCACACCCAGGGGTCGGAGTGGGGGGGGGGGGACCTTATTTATGGCTGTGCGCAGGTTGGTTCTTTGTATGGAGCACTTACACAGTTGTCTGAGTCAGACTGGAGGCTCCAGAGGAGGAGGAGGAGAGAGGGGTGTAATCTATTATAGATTACAGATTACTTGTTAATAGTATCAGATAACCTGTTGTGTGTATGAACTGCAGGTAATCTCGTCAACCCGCATAAGTAAGCAGCACTTAAAAACGTTTTGAACTCAAAAGTCAGAGGTTGTTAGAACTTAAATATTTGGAGTAACGTCAACTTTTTCTTGATTACCATTAAATTAAAGTAGTAATTAAACCAACTTTTATTTTAGTGTACTATGAAATGATAAATTTGGTTACTTAACCCTCCTGTTGTCCTTGGGACAAATTGGACCCACTTTCAACAAGTTTCTATATCTGACATTTGGGTTTCTTGCCACCAAATTGTCAAAAAAATAATGTGCATGGTTCCATACAACATTCTTCATAATTAATATAAATGATCCGTTCACTACTTATATTTAGATTTGGTTGTTTCATTCAATTGTATAGTATTTGATAAAGAAAATGACGTTGAAAAAGTGACAAATATCTTGGAAAAAAGCTTTGAAATGTCAACGTTGTTGAAAAAAATCCGACAATTTTTTTTTTCATTTTACATTTTGACGCAATAAAACAAAATTGGCATGGTCGACTGGCAAGACAACACAAGGGGTAATCTGTAAAAAAAACAAATAAGAGTTATCTAAACTTAAAATGGGTCAAACCAAGCAGCAGCACTTTCACCACGGAGACCGGGGTTTGTGTCCCATTTCAAAATAAAAGCAAATGGCCATTTTTTTTCAGCTTCATATGCGTAACCTGACATAAAGTGAAGTCAGATTTTAACCCAAACCACAATGTTTTGCTACACTTTATTAAACAGTTTTAGTGCCTAATCATAACCAAACTGTGACCATTTCACAGTGTAACCGACGTGTTTTGAACAGCAGCCATTACCCTCCCTGCTAGGAGGATGGAAAACACTCCTCTGGGTCGTATACCATATACAGTATATATCCGAATAAACAACCTATGTCGTTGTTTGAGTTGGAGGACTTGTTGGAAATGACAAATGATTAGAATGAACACAATGTATACATAAGTAGCCTAAATGAGTTATTTAATGCTGTGATACTGTGTTGTATTTAAACTGCAGTATGAACAGAGGGATTTCCATTGTGTACTTACACAGTATTAGTGTGAACTAACAGACAGCAGGAAAATACAACAGTATACTGATCTTGTTGTCTTAACAGTAAACCTGACAGGGTCTAGTTGTTGTAATCAGATTACTTAAATCCCATTACATGTGTTGTGTCGATGCGGAGCTCCACCCGGCTGGTAGACAAATTAAGTTGTCAGGTCGTAAATCGTGGAGGTGAATGGAGGGTTTGTGTCTGACGGGAACAGTTTTTTTTGGAGATGGTGACACACACACACACACTCACATACAGCACCAAGTACCGGTATCTCCAATTTCCTCTTTCACTCACGTTCACTTGTTTTCCTAGACTTTGTGGAAACAATACCGACCGAAATATGATAAATGTGATTTGGATTTATTTAGACATTAGAATCGAGTTTTCTCATTAAGTGATGACAAAGATCAAAAAGCCTAGATTTTTTTTCTGTCTTTCGCACAGGTCACGTTTTGAGCTTACATTAGCTTACTAATGTAAATGACTAAAAATGTAGGCCTATACAAAAATGTGATGACGTCCAACACGTTTTATGAAAAAGAAAGCATTACGTTTAAAAAAAAAGCATTAGACATACAGTATGAACCACCATGTTCTGCCAAGGTTGTGTGTGACGATTGTTGCAGTTCCTGTCTGTTCCTGCCTTGTGGGGATAAAGATTTTTCTGGATTTGTTGGCACCTGTCGCTGAAGATCAATATGTGTTATGAACTCTATTTTTTTACCTAAATTGAGGTTGAGGTTTTCAAAATAAAGTGGTGGGTACAAAATAACTCGTGACAAAATCTAATATGTACGCTTACCCACAGTACCCACCGAGATCGACGCCTATGTTCTTAGTGCCAACACAGTTGGATGGAAGGTGGATGCTGTGTAATGCTTATTTCCCTATAACATCAAACATTAATTGTGAGGGGACCTTGTTTACTGCAGTCATTTTTGGTGATGACAGTAACATAGAGACAAAAAGGTGTAACTAAATATGATCAGATCCTTAAAAATGCATTAAAAACTAAAATAATGAGCCTTATTGTAAATGTTCTTGCAGTTTTCCTTCAGTTCTGGACGGCCTCTTCACTTCTATCCATCGATTTCAGATAAGGAAATATTGTGTTCGATGTGAAGGGATTAACACACAATGAAGACATTTTCTTGGATTGTCCAGTTGTCTAACGGTAAGTTTTCAAGCTGAGTCACAGTTTTAAAGCAGCAGTGACAGAGGTTGTTATGGGAACATTTCTGACATGATTTGTCATTTCCACTGCGGCCTCCTCAACATAAACAGTCAGCTGATAACGCTTGCACACAGTCAGGTTTATCAGGTTGCAAAAGCTCACCACTTCCTCGTTCACATCACATAACTTTAAACTGAAAATATACCCCGAATCCGCTACAATAGCAGTCATTAAGTCTGGACGTGCTTTCTCCTTCACTTGAATGTTAAAGCGTGTCCAAACCTTTGTCTTTGACTACTTCTGTGAATGTGTAAAATCAGATATCAGATATGATAGATATCCCCCTTTTCCTTCTATTGTTCTACTTTCACAGTTTCAGAATGAAAATATGAGACGTTAATGTAGACCACACAGTTGGAGTTGGAGGTTAAATGTGATCTTGTGTGTGATGGGTCAGATGATGATCCTCCTGCTGCGACCACAAAGAGATGACTTCCCAACACAACAGTCCGCCTGAGTACAGTATACCACAGCCACGTCTCCTGAAAATCATGTTCCCATACTAACAACTAAACAGCATTTTCAATCACGTTTCGCTGAATTATGTCACTGTCTGCATCTACCTAGGCACGAGTTCGGGGTGGATATATGGGTCAAACTAACACGGGGACTTCCATCCATGAAACGACTGTCGGTATCCTATGTGACTTATTTCAACTCCTGTAACATGTTGAACTTACGTAACATACTCAGCCAACGGAGAATATGTGGCTCAAGTTACATAAACATACATACTTGAACCCCAACCCAAGTGTGTAAAAGTGCAACTGTTCCCCAACATGCGCCTGTCATTGGTAAAACCATGGGGAGTCTCTTTACACGACGTTCCACTAACGAGATTGTTCAGGTGCCGCCGGAAACTCAGCCAAACCTCCGGTGGATTTCTGAGGACTACGGTTACCTGGTCCTCAGATCTCTGCAGGGTAAATCCAGACAGCTAGCTAGACTATCTGTCCAATCTGAGTTTAATACATTTTCCACCAAAACAAGTTCCTTCCCGAGGCTATTTTGCAGAGGAAGCAGAACCTGTTTTTGCATCTATGAATTCATATAAAGCTCTGGAAAGCTGTAAAGACTAAACACGTTTCCCTCAAAAAGTAATTGAGAATGCTGATGTATGGAACGGGATTTTGTTAGGAGACATGGTTGTATACCAAAACCCCACAAAAACTGTAAAACAAGGGCAGACAGGGACAACTTACATTAATGCTGGGTTTCAACACGGCATTATTATCATACACTTTTGTCATGCACTTTTATCATAAACTGTACCTCGAAGTCAAACTATTCCCATTTCTATTTAATAGTTTCATCCCTTTTTCTACTTGCAGTGTGATGCACGGTTCATTACTTGCTTGTTTGTTTGTCGCATTATAACCGTGACTTCAGTCATTCACCATTAGTAATATAACTACGTATGTTGTTTTTTTTAGATTTTTATATTTTACAATATTTTATATATGTATTATATATATATATATATATATATATATATATATATATATATAACACATGGCAAACCATGATGAGAGGAACACATTATAGAGGTATGCATTATCATATGTAGAAATAATAATAGATAGATACTTTATTCATCCCGAAGGTAATTTTAGGCATCCTGTAGCAAGACAACCATAACACAACAAACACATATACACACATATATCACAAATACACAAGAATAAAAATAAAAAAATCACTCACAGAAAAGCAATGTGTACGAATGATATCTTACATAAGGACTTTAGACTTTTGAGAAGGTATTGTTTAGCCTCGCGTAAAGCTCAGAGCTGTAATCCTGCAACAAAAGTGCAACCTACACATCATCTCCTTTCTAAATTGGGAGTTGGGAGATGACAGGAGTGTCATGCAAACATGCATAAAGTGTAAGTGTGTCTATTTTTCTCTTTTGTCCTCTGACACTTTCTCGTTCTGCTCCGATCCAAGGACAGCAGAGTGACGAGCCGATGGCTAACTTTCCCTTCTGAGGCAAGGCGAACTCTGAACTCTTCCCCTAGCTGTGCCAAAACACACACACACACACACACACGCACGCACACACACATACACACACACCCCAACACTCTCCAAGGCCAAACCTGCTGTAAATCTGCCCTGACACAGCATAGCATGCCCCCACAACACACACCACACACACACACACACACACACACACACACACACACACCCACCCACACTGGCAGCAGCATGTCTGGACAAACGCAAAGCTGCGGAGGACTTAAGTGTTTTATTTCTGTCTCCCTGTCTCCTTCTTTGACAAAATGTGACATAAGAACAGGAGCCAACAAACTTAACACCTTTGTCCTGCCATCCTGTTATTTAAAACGACGGGACGACAAGTGGTCAGCGCTGAGGATTAGGTTAAAATGCTTTTTCTTTCAGACACTTCAAAAGGAATTAAGAGATTTAAGCGAGAGTGTTTTTCACTTTCTTACACATCAAGTTTAAGAGACACAGAAACACACTATTCCCAAACTGTTATGAGTGTGTGAAGTGGTTGGGTGGGCCTGTGCTGTCATTACAGTTTCTTCAAACGTGTCGCAATTGACAGTGTTTTTGTTCTTCTTCTGTGGTCCAGCAGTCTGCAGCTTGACTCTGTAAATGAAATTGCTTTAACTTTAAATAAATGACACAGCAGCTGCAAGTGAGCATAGGAAATCGGGACCTGGCGGTAAAAGTTTGCAGGGCAGCCTGAAAAACGACTGGAAACCCACAATACGACTCGTCACCAGTTTCTCCCCCAGTTTGTGTCCCTGAATTCCTGACTGTAAAAACAGTGACACAGCAGTTGCTGCAGGAAAACTGGAAACTCTGTTACGTCCCATCAGATCTGCCACACACACACACAAACAAACACACTAATGAGACGACCAAAGCGACGCGTCGTTGCAAAAGGAGCCTGCTGTCACCTGGCAGGGTGGGCTGACGGTTACACCGAGGGTCCCATAACAGAGAGGTGACAGTCTGATTTACTTTTGAAACTACCCAAAATAACATGATTGATTCCACACAATGCTCTTTGGCAAGGACAAATCTCTACTTTCATTAATTTTGGGGCGTATTATTCTATGTTATAGCAATTGAAAACAATTGTAAGTGGTTTTGAAAAAGTATGGAGTAAAAGTTGACATATTCCAGTCTGTGATTATCCATCAACATCCATTCCTTTAATTTTAGTCTAAATAATTCCTAATTTCTGCTTTTCTAACTTAAACATTAGGTATAATTTCCTATAAATTAGGTTTATTGGCCCTAAATTCCAAAAATAACTGTAAAACTAAAGTTAATAAGTTAGTGTTACGTAGTGTTGAAAACGTCAAAAAAGTAGCAAACATTGAAAAAAAGCTTCAAAAGTTTTGAAAAAAGGGACATAAAAAATGTAAGAAAAAGTTAAAAACATTGATAAAAAGCGTCAACAAAAGTGTTGATTTTCAATTTTGACGGAAGACAACACGAAGACAAGGGGTTTTATCACGTCAAGTCTGGAAAATTAAATGCATCTTGATCCTGAAGACATTTGTCACATCTTTCATTTTCCACAACTGTTCTTCTGTGATACAAACAATACAGTCAAAATTAAAGTTGTGCTCATGTTTTCACTGCAGAATAGTTTATACTGTCATGTTGTTTGCATAAGGAAGGGACAAAAAAGCTCCTTTCTCTCTTGGCTGACTCAAAGTGGAGAACATGGAGGACGATTAAGCTCCGGAGAGCGAATCGGACAGTTAGTCCGCCATTGTCTCTCCTCCCTGCAGCTGACAACTGTGCTTTGGATCTGACGGAGAGCTACGCCTGCACGGCATTCTTCACATTGTACAGATGGAAAAGGAATAGAATCTACTGTCTAAATAAACACACACACACACACACACACTCTGCCGACCCCTCGTCTCGCTGTTCCACCTGGGGTCTCCTGTAGCCTGGAGGGCTTAAGGAGCAGAAACACACACCCTCACTTTAAAATAACCACTGTCTTGTCCCTGTATTGGTACTGCCTTCTGTGTTATGATAAGGAGTGTGTCTAACATGTACCGACTCAAACACACACACACACGCGCGCGGCCCCTTTAATCCCCCACACGGACTGGAGCAGCGGCCTGAATAAGCAGAATTTGGAGGGCCAAACATTCAGGAATGTTAGCGTGTCAAATACAGAAACACACACACACACACACACACACACACACACACACACAAACACACAAACTCACACACACTCAGAGCAGAGCAACCTGAGCCCAGACGCATTGTCCTGTAACAGTGATGAGACACTGACAGCTGCCATGACAAGAAGAAGAAGAAAAGACAGAGGAGAGGAGAGAGGGAAGGAGGAAAGATAGAAAAAGAAGAAGAGATGAAACAGGAGAAGCTCGCTGAATCCAGACCAATTAAGGAAATGGACTGAAAGGGAAGACACGAGATACCATTGATGCAAAATCTCTTTATTGTCAGAGTATTAAAACATGACAATCAATGTACAGAATCAACTTAAAGTAAGAAGATGATGAAGACTAGGGGCCTCTACAGGACCGAAGGATAAGTGTATGGATGGCATGAAGGAAGTTACTGATATGGCTATTTGAGACTATTCAAATTTTAATTGACCCAACCGATCCAATTATACACGTATTCTATATCCATCTAAAACAAAAAATCATCTCAGCCGTGTGCAGCACTTGGATAACATCTTCCACATTCATGTCTATTTACCTGCCAATCTAGGAAATGGTCAGATTAAGATCATCTGATTGTATCTCCTTCACTTTCATTCGGAAACGGAAAATCTGTCACAAGAACCTTGATGGGGTCACTGGCAGTGTGAGACGATCAAATAGAGCGGAGTGCAAAGATCAAATAGTACATGAAGTGTAGTCTTGAAAGTGTGGGAAATCATGCATTTTATTATTTTGCAGCTGAAAAACACACTTTAATCCGATCCACAGGTCCTGCACTGATCTGTAGGCTGTCACAGTGGAAGCTGGTAATAAACTACTGTTTGACCTTGGCTGTTTCTGGCGACGTTGGCATTACTTTAAACCAATCACAATAGTCTTGGGCAGCGCTTGGCGCAACAACCGTGGCTCAACAAAATAGCCTCGGAAAAGGACTTGTTTTTGATGATGGATGGTCTAGCTGGCTGTCTGGATTTACCCTGCAGAGATCCGAGGACCAGGTAACCATGGTCCTCAGAAATCCACTGCCGATTAGAATGAACCCAAAGAAAGCGTAAGGTGACGGACATCAGGCCAAAAATGAGGGACTACCGGCAGATCTTCCGGCGGCACTGGACCAATCCCCCATATGAATCTTCATGGATTTAGACTGTGCAGAACAGAACAAGCCTGGAGGCTCACCAAATCTGCAGCTTTTCAAGCCCTGGTTCACTCAGGACTAGTGCTGTCAAATGATTAAAGTCTTTAATTGAGATTAATGGCATTATTGTCATAGTCAACTCACAATTAATCACACATTTTTATCCATTCTAAATGTCCCTTGATTTCTTTTTGCCCCATTATTCTTTCTCATTTTAATGTTCTAATCAACATGGAAAAGTGGATCAGCTTGCTTTGTCGAATGTTTTTTTTATTGAAAACAACATTGGCACATAGCCTGCTGTAGTGTTCAAATTCAAACTAACATCCTCACCTGGAGCAAATAATCTCTCACACAATGTAACACTGTCCATCAATAAAACTGTGTCAATGGAACATTTGGTAACTTTTAAAAACTAAACTTTCCATTTGGAATCTTATCGGCGTCCATTTCGGAGTCTGACGCTCGCCATCCACTCAAAACGTAACGTCACTACTCTTTGGCCGGCTCGCAAGCCCAAACGGCGTGTGTGGTGTGCCTGTTGCTTTGTTTCCGGTCTAACTAGATCCGGTTTGGGGTTGTAGTTTTTCTAACGTTACTAGTTGTTGCATCATGTGAAAACCACTACAAAGTTTGCTAGGCCAAAAAGAACGTTACCCTCGCTATAAACAAATTGACGTTGTTAAAATGGGTTTGCGTTAACCCCGTTAATAACGCGTTACAGTACAGAATAACAGAACAAATCTGGACTCTCTTAAATTCAACTTTTGCTTCATATTTTTGTTGGCAGGTCACCAAATCTGCAGCTTTCCAAGTCCTGGTTCACTTAGGACTAATCAGTTTGGACTTAAGCCGGGTTTCCGCCCAACATTCTGGGGCCTTTCAAGTCCCCAGAACTATTTTTATGGAGCTAGATGGGTCCTTCAGGCCATTCTTGTCTGCGTTTTCTAAAGACCCGTGGTGTCTTTTCAGCGAGACTTTGGTTGGATCCTGATCGTGACTCTATTTCTTCTTCTGTGTGCCAATCTGGCGGCCCAGTTCTGCTCCATGATGACTCATGCAAACCTTTAAGGAGCTGATGGGATGACGCTCTACTGGGATTGTACTTTGTACGATTTCACGTGATAAATGAATTAATTGATTGACAGGTGAAGATTAGGCAAAGTAGTATGCTGACGTATAAAGCCGCATATGAAGAAACTACTACCCTCCAATCAGGCCCCGGATGATGTGCCAAGAACTAAATTTAGACCCCGGTCTCTAAAGTTAAAAAGGAACGAGTTCCTCTGAAAGTTTCTACTTTCAGAGGAACAATCCGTTTTTTTTTAAGCCTAATTAAAAAGAATGAAATCAAAACTATTTAAGGTGAGAGGGCCTGGGGGAGAGTTTAGGATGACGAAAAGAGTGACAGAGGCTTAAAGTAAGAGAGAGGGGGGGGGGGGGGGGGGGGGGGGGGGGGGGGATTAAAGAGTGCCGGGGAGGGTTAGTGAAGGAGGACGAAGGCGTTTAGTTTCACGGCTCAAGGTGTCAGCGGTGAATATTTAATGTCCAATTTCTCTTGTTTCTGTTTGCTTTAATTCACTCATCTGCTCTCATTTCACTCTGCTTCCAGCTCGGGTTACACTGCTGAGTCCAGGGAGCACGGCTTTTGTGATTTGCAGGACCAGGCATCCGCACGTTAAGATGTGAGCGCATCAAAATGAGGAAGCCTTCGATTTTTTGGAAACAAAGTGCTGTGTCATTATTACTGTTTTTTTTCATTTTCCTGTGACATCCTTACATGAGCAAAATGAGGAGAATAGTGCACACAAAAGGATATAACTTGTTAGAACAACCAACATGATAAAAGTACTTCTTAAGCGTAAAATATAAGAAATGGAAATTAAACTAAATACATTTCTGAACAAAAATATAATGTAAAAGAACCAAATTTGTTATTATGCATTTGGTTGAAAGGTTTGTTGAAAGCATTTGGCAGTGACGGACAATACATCATGTCATTACTCTTTGTGAAACCATGTGACATGCAGGGAAGAGGAGGCAAACTTTACATTGCCTCTCTATTCTCCGTGGTTCCACCTGCCAGTGAATGCACCACACTCCCTCTCCAAAGCTTTTGCTTGTTTCTGTATGTTGTTTTTTCCCAATAAAAGCTCTTTTAGCTGGCTGTCTTTTAATTTTTGGTTATGTTTTCACTGCAATTCAATGCTCATTCTACCACTCTCTCTTCTTTACACACACACACACACACACACATACACACACACACACACACACACACACACACACACACACACACACACGTTAAAGAGTATCTTTGTGATGACATTGGCCTGTATCTCATGTGAAATCAACATTGAGCTGATTGAAGACTGAGGCATGCAATTCTTTGAAGTCTCACACACACACACACACACACACACACACACACACACACACACACACACACACACACACACACACACACACACACACACACACACACACACACACACACACACAAACTGTTATAGTCTGTGTGAGTGAATCTTTAGTTCCTCATGTTACACTGAAGCCTTTCATCTGTGACCCAGAGAGAGAGAGAGTATTGGGAGCATCGTCCTGGTAACAGGCATGAAAGATGACATGATGACAGAGAACTGTGTGTGTGTGTGTGTGTGCGCGCGCGCGTGCGTGCGTGCGTGTGTTTGTTAAGTAAGCTTAACAACAAGTGGACATTCAATCATCACATGCATGTTAAAATGATTTTCACTTTAACACATAATGCATGTCTACATAAACTTATGCAACCAGATTACAGTAACCATATTTCCCAAAAGTGAAATAAACACGAAATCTGGTTTCTTTAATCGGGGTATGATATTTGATTAACCGGATTTCCCTGACTAGATTTCTCCTAGTGAAAGCCAATTTCTTGACCAGTCATACCCATAAATCTGCTTTTCACTGTGCATGTGCAGGTCAAGACAACTGATAAAGTGTTTCCGTAACAGCAGAAAGCTGAAGCATCCTTCAATAACATAACATAACATCCAACATAATTTAATCAAAAGACACATTTTGAAATTGCCACTTTAAAGTTGTAAAGTAAGGTCCTGACACTATCCGGAGTTACACGTGTAGCACACAACAGAGATTGTCACAGAGCTGCTTTGTATTTTGGTTATCGGACCATTTCGGAGTTCAAAGTTCCATAAACTTGTCATCTCTCCATTTCTCAATGGTAATATTTTCATTGCCATCTTGGTGTTAATCACCCTTCTTCTTCTTCTTCTTCTTCACCCTCAGATGTTTGTTTTCACACTTTGGGTTCAACTGGTAGATTGTACTGGGGAGCCAGCCAACATTGGTTTGATGTCCAATCCATATGATTCAGACATTAGTATTCACACATTCACCAGAAACGTATTGAATGATCCTGTGTTTGTGTCCATGTTTGAGATCAAGCCTTCTGCCTGGCTTTCAGTTCCCTGCTTCAGACCACACACACACACCCAAATGTCAAAAACATACATTGAGTAAGAAAACTTTCAGCTGTTTCTCAATAACGGACCACAGACCTTCCACATAACACATGTAAAAACTGCGTGTGTGTGCATACGCACCCACATATACTGCCATATGTGTGTGAGCGTATGTGTGTTTGCATGTACTGTGATGAAGACCATGCAATATTTGCATTATTTTATTTGTTGATGTGGGATTGCGCCTGGATGGCTAAACATACGTACATGTCTGTGTGTGTGTGTGTGTGTGTGTGTCTGTGTGTCTGAGAGTGTGTGTACTGAATGAATAAGTGCACACAGGGACGTCAGCAGTACATTAGGTTCTTTCCAGTCCTACATTTTAGTCAGTCTGACTTACCAAAAAGGCAGAAGTTAACAACTATGTTTATGTGTGTGTGTGGATCAGATCTGCTGTGTCATCACATGCAAAGTGGATGATGGGAAAAGAACTGAGACTATTATACAATCATTTGTTTTGTGAGTCACAGCTGATGTGAAAATCTGAAAAATGTGTTTAGAAATGGCCCCCTGATTCACGCAATAACTATTATTGACATAGTTATACACTTAGACTACATTCAGACTGCAGGCAGAAGAGGCCCAAATCGGATTCTTTTGGGGGGGGTCAGGTGACCTGGTGGTGGGACTGTTTCAGAAGTAGTGTGGACACTCAAATCCTGCCCAAATCTAATTTTTTTCAAATCAGATTTAGACCACTTCCACATGTGGTCCTGAATCAGACCCAGGTCTGATTTTATTTCAATGCGGTCACAGTGGGAACAACCTAAGTGGATTTGATGCGACTTTTACGTCAATCTACATCAACATGTGTCACAATTATGCCCCGGCGGGGGGGTTGGCCCTGGACACGGACGTGTTGTATTTTCGTCAACCAGGAAAAAAACAACAACATTTTGGTCACTTTTTAGATTGCTTCCCCCCCCCCCATTTTTGTCTCTTTTTCAATGTTGTCGTTCTTTTTTTAAAAATTGTTTTTGGTGTTTTTTTTCGAAAGTTTTTTGATATTTTTAATGTTGACATTTTCAGCGCTTGTTTTGACGGCCCATTTTTTTGGTGACAAAAAAAAATAAAATTAACTGAAAACGGGTCAAATTGACCCAAGGTCAACATGAGGGTTAAAATTTTGACTAGGCCTAAATGGAGAACAGTGATGGAGTCAATTGAGGCAGAGTGAGGTGTTAGACCTAAGTAGTGCATGGGGAGATACTTCAATTCAGTCAAAACTGGAAGGATCATACCGTAAGAACTCAGTTTTTGAAATAATATCAAACAACGCAGTCCCGGCTTCATCTTTGCAACCACACAGACCTCTGTAGTGAATTTGCAGCCAAACATCCAACTCCTCAGCACCTGCTCATTAATATTTCGGCAGCCATTTCACTTTGAAATAAAAACACTTTGAAATAAAAAGGAAAATGCTTACTTCCTCCATAACAGTGTGCTGTGTCTCATGTCATTGTTGGTGTTCTTTTGCGCATGCGGGTCAGTTCGAAACCACAAATTTGATATAAGCCACATTTTAAAAAGGTAATGGAACATTTGGTAACTTTTAAAAACTAAACTTTCCATTTAGAATCTTATCGACGTCCATTTCGGAGTCTTACGCTCGCCATCCACTCAAAACGTAACGTCACTACTCTTTGGCCGGCTCGCAAGCCCAAACGGCGTGTGTGTGGCGTGCCTGTTTGGTTTCCTGTCTAACTAGATCCGGTTTGGGGTTGTAGTTTTTCAAACGTTACTAGTTGTTGCATCATGTGAAAACCACTACAAAGTTTGCTAGGCCAAAAAGAATGATGGTAAAAGATAATGGTCATTTTTAATTCTAACTGTATTATACCCCCTGAACTACTCCAAGTTTGCAGTTTACTGCTCTCGTCATTTAATTTAAAGACAAACCATGACAAATAGCCAAAAACCAAAAATGTACACAAAACCCCGGGGGTGTCCAGATACTTTCAGCCATGTTGTGTTCGCGAGAATTGTCTTTTAATTGCATACCTAAATGTTATAAAGAGATTTTTTTCAACCTAATGTTTTTTTTATGATATTAAAATGAATTTAAAACAAATGACTAACCATAAATAAAGGAAAGAGAGGAAAGGAGCTTTAGTTTCCGACCAACACGCCCTCTCACATGTACGCCTCCATGCTTCACCGGATACAACCACAACAGATGGGACCCCCCCATCACACACAACCACACACACACACACACACACACACACACACACACACACACAAAACTTTTCCAACACATGTTACCTCTTTTCGTCAGACAGGCTTTAGACCCTTTTTGCCACAGTTAATTAGGGTGTCTGACTGGACTTATCAGCTATACACACACACACACACACACACACACACACACACAGCTACTCTTACATAAGATGTTTTTTGTTCCTAATCATGGTGTGTTTGTTTTTCCCACCAAAAACTGAACGCAGCCAATACAAAAAGTGACGTTTCTTGACGACTTAAGTATTCATCACCTCACACATACTTAACGTCTTTGCGGTGCACATTCGGAGTCAGAAGAGGAAGTGGAATTATCGGAGCAAAAACTCAAATGCACATGTGATGGTCAAAGCTTTGAAACTGCATATAAATAGCTGCGGCCATGTGAAAAAATAAAGCTGTGGACCTGATCTCATTTCTTGCTTTGGCATTTTTCTAAAAGAGAAATGTTATTTTTTTAACAACACACACAGAAATGATTGGGAGTATTTGTCTGCTAACGGGTGCAGTCAGATTAAAGTCCCATATTGTCTAGGATACATGTTGAGCTTCAGTCTGAAATAATAAGTGATTTTGGTTCATTCTCACATAAGGACTTGGAAAAAGGTTTGAGTTAAAATGTTAATATTTGCCTAATTATTTTAGTATTCACCATTTCATAGTGTGTCATCTTTTAACTTCTTGAGATCATTTCCATTTCAGATTGACTGAGTAACTGTTGACCAGAGCTTTCTCATGACGGACACTGTGACTTGCCAGACTCAGGTGTCACTGATTATATGTGTGTGTGTTCATGCTGTTCTGCTGTGGCCCACGTCGTTGATGTTATCAGTTACACCTGTGCTTCTCTTCCTCTGACCCAAATGCTGTGTAAAAAGTAAAAAGTAGAGCACAGAAAGCGCCCTTCTCAAGGAGATCCCCAGGTGACATTAAAGCGCCCATGTTCTGCTCATTTCCAGGTTCATAATTGTATTTAGAGGTTGTTCCAGAATAGGTTTACATGGTTTCATTTTCAGAAAACACCATATTTTGGTTGGACTGCACATTGCTGTCACCCTGTGTGTTTAGGTCTCTGTTTTACAGTGTGAGACATCTCACTTCTAAACTATCATTGTTGTTTCTTCCCCAAAACATCTTGAAAAACCTAAACATCAAACCGAGCATGCACAGCACAATATCTGTTTCTGTGACAATGCTGCAAAAGAAGACTCAAAACTGTGTTTTGAGTTCAACAAATCCGAAGTATCATGGAAGAAAGCTTACAAATCAGCTTAGAAAATCTACATCCGATAACCACTTGTACATTTAAGAAGATTTGTGTGACTTTCATTTGTAAAACACAAGTTTAGAACTTTTTTTTTTAATTCAAATGTGATTCTCAAATTTGATGCCTTTTATTTCTTTAATTATTCTCTTTTTTTGGATTGTTATCACACAATTCCCAATCACCCCACCAAAAATGTATGCTGTCCCTCCACGC
>NC_045738.1:19964578-19965118 GCF_008692095.1 Etheostoma spectabile | reverse complement strand
CCCCCCGTCATTTCTTGCTCTAACATCTTATTTCAACAGAAGTGCATCAAATTATTGGAAAGTGCAGATTCAAAGTGACTTTACATTATTGGGAAGAGCATGACTCATGTTGTGTTTCTTCATGTTGTCTTTCAAACCCACAGACACATTTTTACATACTGTATATTACATAACATGATGTTGTAGTGTTAAATAGGTTATAAGTCTATTGAATTTCTATTGAAGAGACTCTCCGCCCATAAGGCACCACGCTGAGCTGTTTTTAATCAGGTTTAGCAGCCACAGCCTGCAAAGTGGCTCGCTCATAATCAAAGGGCTCAGTCAGCACTCAGACCACACACACACGCACGCACACACGCACACACAGTGATCTGACTTCCTCTGTTCAGGCCACTGTCTCTTTCTGCTTCCTGTGTGTCTGACAGAACGAGTGCAAAACATTCACTTTCAACACTTTCACTTCGTCTTCCTGCAGGCTCTCTTGTGCTGAACAAGAGAGAGAGAGAGAGAGAGAGAGAGAGAGAGAGAGAGAGAGAGAGA
>NC_045738.1:19963935-19964568 GCF_008692095.1 Etheostoma spectabile | reverse complement strand
GAGAGAGAGAGAGAGAGAGAGAGAGAGAGAGAGAGAGAGAGAGATGAAATGGTAAAGAGTAATAAAGAGACGGATCATTTATACAGCAGAGTCCTATTTGAGTTATTCTGAGCTTTATTTAACCAGGGAGGAGTTCAAGCTGTTATGCAACCCTTCACATTCGTTCACAGACCTATTCACGCTGTTGTGGAAGAAAGAACCTGATAAAGAAGTTGATTAATCATGAAGCGAAGGGGTAGTGTAGGGAAGTGTAATTGAACTGATTTACTCGTGTTCACGAGTTTGCAATGAGGAAACCATCGCAAACCATTGTCATTTGTGCTTGTGCAATCAGTGAGTGAATCACGAAACATGCGCTCACACACAGATATTATTTCTGACATAGAAAACACATACTATCATATGCTAGAATTTGTATATGTGTTTTCTCTGAGAAAGTTCAACTACCTATTCCAACATATGTCAATGGATTCCAGTCCTTCTTCCTCATCGCAAAATCTAGAATCTCTGAATATGCGGAGATCTGCATTAAGGTTAACTGGTGGACATGAGATGTCTCTTACTTCATTGAAAAATCCATTCCATTAATTGGATTTCACACTAGATAGATAGATAGATAGATAGATAGATAGA
>NC_045738.1:19958384-19963925 GCF_008692095.1 Etheostoma spectabile | reverse complement strand
AGATAGATAGATAGATAGATAGATAGATAGATAAACCAAAAAACAATGCAAATACAATAGAGTTAAAAACTCAGGAAAAGGGCAGCATAGTTACAACTACTGCACACAGTACAGTGGTGTGTGTGGGGGGGCGGGGGTGGTGGTAGTACAGTAGATACAGTACACACAGGAATCCACACACCATCATTTCATCTATATTCTTGCAATTTATGTTAGCCCTTTATTGTTTTAAGTAGCCAACTTTATGCTTTTTAAATTTTTTTTTTTAATTTAGTGCGTACTTGTGTTCAATTTGTTGATTTCACTATGACTTGTTATTGTAATTGCTCATTATATATTATTATATTATATCCTTTTCCTTCTACAAGCGCTTAGAGGCTTTCTTAATCTCACCTGCACAATCTTTTTTTTTATATTAAATTTTTTTTGTGTTACTGTTGCCTCGATTATATTGTGCATTGTGCAAATAATCAGATTCAAATTCATGATCTGCAGCACAGTTACTTCATGCCTCCCTATTTTCTGGTCTAACATAAGTGTTTGAGTGCCTGTATATGTTTCTACTTAAAAAAAAAAAAAAACAAGGACCCAAATGTAATGATCCATGGATTCTCAGACTTACAAGGACTGTGCAGGAGGAGGCCTTGAGTGGCAGTAGCAATAGGATGACAGTCAGGACCCCACACCCAGTGCTAAACGTCAGTGCAGAGTATCAAGCAGACAGAAGACTATACATGCCGACTGTAAATATACATTCAGTAGAGTCGCCGTGCGTGGCGGTGTGGTTGGGGAACAGTCAGAGGAACAATGAAAGTGGAGCAGTGATTGCTCTGGTCAACCACACGGTTATCACAATGGGATCCATATGACAGAACGCCAGTTATGATCCGCACAGAGAAGAGAGAAGTTACACAACAGCATCTCTGAATGTGGATTCGGATATCCAGATACATTTAGCTTTTGCTGTTTTCTAACCCTCACGTTGTCCTCAGGTCAAATTAACCCGTTTTCCTATATCAATGTTCTTTTTAACTACCCAAAATAACATGATTGATTCCACACAATGCTCTTTGGCACGTACAAATCTCTACTTTCATTCATTTTGGGGTGTCGTATTCAATTTTAAAGCATTTGATAAAAAAAAACATTGAAGTGGTTTTGAAATAGTATTAAGTCCAGTCCGTGATCATTCATCAACATACTTTCCTTTAATTTTAGTTGAAAAATTTCCTACTTTCTGCTTTTCTAACTCAAACATTAGGTATCATTTCCTAAAAATCAGGTTTACTGACCATAAATTCCAAAAATAACTGGAAAACTGAAGTTAGTAAGTCAGTGTTAAGTAGTGGTAAACGTTTGAAAAAAACATTGAAAAGAGGGACAAAATAACGCAAGAACCAGTTAAAAATCGATAAATAGCATCAACAAAAGTGTTTTTATTTCCGAAGTCATGTGCACAATTCTGTGAACACATATGAAAACACTGTATTCAAAACATTTCAAAAAAAGTGGTTTAACTTCAACAGGAGTGGATGTTTGCTTCCCGGTGTGAGCTGCAAGCGGCCCTCAATTCTGCAATGTTCACAATTCTAATAACCAATCAACATTTTCAGTTTCTTGATTTCCACCTAACAACATCTAAGTGTTGTAAGACGAGCATATTGATTTTAAGTGATGTTCACTTTGAATTTGGGTCCCCACATGTCTAAAAGTTAATTGCTGTGGAAATGGCATGCAATGATAAATTAAATCCAAGAGCTCTTTGATCTCTCTTAGGGATTGAGGACCCAACAAAAACAGATACATTTTTTGCTTTTATTGTTGTTCCAATATTAATGAGCCAATTAACTCTGTCTTTTTCAGACTGTATGAAAGAGCCGAAGGGTGTTTTTGCATAATAGTTCTCTTTGAAAAGAACCAACCAAAAGTGGACCGACCCTTTTGTCTTTTGTCTGTATAAAAAGAGGGTGCTCATTGGCGAAATGCAAAACCAACCTGAAGCGAGTTCTGTTCCCGATGCACAGGTGAAGAGAACCGCAATGTGCAAGCAAAACAATTCTCAGACATAACTTCTAAGGATTATAGTTCGTTCCAGAGGGGTCAGAGTGTGTTGTGTTGTAATGATGCCACTAATAGGTCTACGTTCTTTTGGAGGGCTGAACCTGAACAAGTGTGAAAAAACTAACTTTTCACAGGACTCAGAAACAAACCAGAACACATCAAAGACGCGCTCAGTGGAAAATAAGGGTAAAACTGTGACAGGTAAAGGTGGTTTCTAAAACTACACTAACGTCACTTGCAATAACCATTTAGACAATGGCTATTGCGAGTGACGTTAGTTTAATGCTTGTTTGAGAACATGCAAACTGGACATCTGGGGACAGCTTGTAACACCAGAAAAAGTAAAACCAAAAGAACCATTTGCAAATACAAAAAAGCAATTTTTATTTTGGAGTTAATTCTATGCACTCTTTGCCTGCAACGACAGCTGAATGGCAAAGAGAGAAACTGATTTAAAGCTGATTTGAGTTAGGTAGAGCATTGATTAAGAAGGAGGTCTTCATGAAATGGTTTACTCTGAGCTACATTTCAATCAGGAGAGACCAGTTGCAGATATGCAACAGTTATGCGCAGCATGACAACATGTGCATTTATTAGGATAACAGCTGAATTGATTTAGGAGTGCATCAATTAAAAGTTCCTGAAAGAATTCACTCTGAGCTACATCAGCTGGCCTACAGTCTTGCATTTGCACTGTGGTGTCTTTCTAGCCTTGAATCCTGCTTACTGGGAAAGGTTCTGTAACAACTGTTAGTTGGTTGTTCATAAGAAGAAGTGGCCGCAGGTTGACTAACAGCGATGTCGAAAGTGGGTGGAGACACGGCAGAGACGTGTGAAAGACAACACAAGTTGGGTTCCAGCGTTGACACACACGGAGCGCACTTACACAAACGCCGCTGGGTCCTTCGCTCTTTCCTGCTCAGCGCTCGCAGGAAGTGGTTCGGCTGTCTGCTTTTGCGTGAGAAGAAGAAGGAACTCCTTAGGGGTGACGTTATTCACACGCGGACAAACTGAAATAACCAGAGTTGTATTTTTTCCATTTTTTTTCTCTCTCACACTGTCCGTCCTCTCCAAACCGCAAAAAAAACAAGAAGTGTTTTAAAAGAGATTTTAGTGACTCAGTGTCTGCGATGGTTAGTGCTGTCTAGCATTTCTGCTACAATTAGTCAGTGTTGTTGTTACCCTGTATTCCCCGTCATACACACTGTAGTTTTTGCTGTTTCTGTGGGAAACTTTTAACTGTGGAAGGAGTTTAAACTGTCTAAGAATGATAACAATAGCTTAGCAGCTAACAGTGGCTAACTGATAGATGTCAAACTCAATATCCAACAAGAAATGTCATATTGTAGGCTTTCAAACGGTGTGCATTTGGTGTGATGTAATGCTTTGTTAATTTTGCTAACTGGGCTAAATTGTAAATGCATGCTAATCGCTGGGTGATGAGTCATTGATACAGCTGATTCTCTGCTAATTGCTGATCAAGCTAAATGCTACATTCATGCTAATTCCCGGGCGATGAGTCGTTAGGTTATCTGAGGCTTTGCTAGTTGCTAATTGAGCTAAATGCTAAATGCATGCTAATCCTCCTCGAGGAGTGTAATGAGTCATCCTGTAAAATGCTTCAGATATACAGTACAAATTGGTTAATCTGTTAGAGGCAAATTAAGAAATTCCTCATGAGCTGCTCTGTGCTTCTTAGTGTGTGTGTGTGTCGGGGGTGGAGGGTGGGGGGGATTGGGAAATAATCACCGCAGATTACAGACGTATGCTTGGTCAACATGAATCATTTTCGGTGCTAATCAGCGTTCTCATTGCTTGACCACTGACTTAATGAAACAGTCGACAAAGCTCGGGCTCCCAAAAATGTTTCAAATGAAGTCCAATCAATTTAATTTACAGAGCACCTCAACATTTTGAACAAAGGGTGTCACCAAAACCATCTAAGATTGGCAGCAAACATAAGAACTTAAAGCCATGTGTTTCTTGCTCTGGATCAAAGGCTCACATGATCAGACCGACAGTCCATCATGGCAACATCTTTAGGTCCCAATGGAAGCAACACTTATATAGCCTAAGGAAATGTGTTTTACTCAACTATATTACACTAGAATAATCCTACGTGGTCAACTCGGCCGTCCTATGTGAATGCAGTTAGAATCCATTAACAGTGGATTTATGCAGCGCAATATGGGGAATCAAACTTAAAGTAGTTCAATGTTTTTATAATAGCAATGCAATACATGACAGTGTGAAACCAATCATGTTCTTTAACAGTACAAACTAAGAGCTCCTTTTATGTAAAGTATACTTTTATGGAGCTAATTCTGATCTAAAACACTTTCAAGACATAATGTGACATATGCTGTTGTCTGCAGCTCTCTGAGCAAAAGTAAAAAAGAAGAATATAACAGAATCTTTTAAAGAAGAGCCCTGCACAGGTCCAGTTCTGCAAACATTGAAAATAAAAATTATTGTTCAAATTATTTTCATTTCCAATTTCTCCAAAAAAAACAACAACAACATATAAATATATATTTTATTTTACAGAAATTGCTTGCGGGTTAGGGGGTATCCGACCCAGTGGACAACTCTGATACAAAGTTTTAGTCTCCGCTTTGACTTGTTTCTTCAATTGATTAGAATACATTTGTTCAATGCTCTCCTTTTCCCTTATAAAATGGTGTGTCATGCAGTGCAAATAATCCATCCATTGAACATGAATTTCAACAAGGATGCCATGTAAAGATTTGCATTTGGAAAGTAAAAACTTTGACTTAAAAATACTATATAGAGTATGTGCACAGCTGACGCTCTGTGTTACCACTGTTCTTTTTGGATTAGCTGGAAACAACAGGCTAACAGGAGACAGCCATGTGAGAGGGATTTACCACCTCGCACATGTTTGTGTCCGTTTAGTAATCTGCATTCTAGAAGACACAGTAAAAGACAGTATTGCCCACACCACATGCCAATCAATCGCTGCTTTCTCCTATTACGGCCTCTGCAGGCCTCCTTGGCTGTTGTGGTTGCCAGATCTGAGGGTGAAAATCCCCCTTAAACACAACCAGGCCATTGATGGTAAAATGGCTACCAGACCGGAGAAAAAGGAGACGTGGAGGAGAGGAAGCGACGTGCAGCTCTTTGATGCTGGTGTTGAGGACAGTCTCTGCGTGTGGCATGTATATGTCTGTCTGTCTGTGTGTGTGTAAATGTTTCTGTGTGTGTGTGTATATCAATGTGGGTGAATGTGACTGTACTGTATATATGTGTGTTTGCACGCCTTGTTGTCTGTCATTCCGCCCGTGAGCAACCACTGTTTACATACACAAAACTGAACAGGGGTGGCTGTGTGTATGTGTGTGTGTGTGTGTGTGTGTGTTGGTGGGGAGGCACGGGTGTTAGCAGTCATTGGGTTTCAGTGGTCAACCGCTAAACTTTTTATTTTGTGGAGGAGTTGGAGATTGGTGGAGGGGGGGGGGG
>NC_045738.1:19950335-19958374 GCF_008692095.1 Etheostoma spectabile | reverse complement strand
TGAGCGCTAGTGTGTGGGCACGTTCTGTTCTTTATGGGCCAGGAACAATCAGGAGGGGAGGAAGTGAAGGGTAAATAGGGGTGGGAGGAGAGCGGGCAAGGAAGTAACTGCCCCCCAATACTCAACATGTACCCCCCCCTCATCCCACTAACCCCCTCCCAAAAACACCCTCACACCACCACCGGAGGGAGAAGAGGAGGCTGCTGGACCACAGACCACCCAGACACATGGAGACAGACAGAGATACAGACATAAAGACAGACACATTAATATAAAAGACAGACAGACATACTGTACATTAAGATGTAAGACCAACAGACAGATGTTAAAATATATCACAGACAGTAAGACAGACAGCTTGAGACTAAATAAAATTAGGAACTAAAGAGAGAAAAATATAAAAAAGAAAGTTAATTAAAATAGTTGAAATGAATCAAAATGAAGGAATAAAAACTAAAACAGAAAGCTTCCTTTTTTCACAATGACAATAATAAACCCATGTGATGAAAACTAGATTTTTGTATGCTGCATTATTTGTCACAAACTCGACAAAATCGACAATTGGATCACAGTGTAAGTAAAACCTTTTTTCATGTTGATGCAGCCCATGAGATCAAAAGAAAAGATTGACATAAAAAACAAAGGATGTGCAAGAATAATTTCCTGTTCTGTACTAAACCTCTCATCTTTTTTGGTTTTAGGTGAATTGCAAATTGCTTTTTTGAACATGACACATTTTAAGGCAAAGTATTTTAGGGTTTGAATTGGGAAAAAAAGAAGGAGTTGTTTTTTTCATCATGCCAACAAATATCCCCCTTTCCATACCATAGATATAGTGTCACTTAGGTTAACCCAAAATAGGCTCTAACCCTAACCTAACCCCTGATTTCCACCAACTCCGGATCAGCGGCAGAGTTAATATGTTTCCATTTAAGTCAATGTGTGTATTTTCCCTGACTGTGGAACGGCTGCGTCCCGACTCCGTCCCTGCTCCAGCCATCCACAGCTCTCCGGAGCAGATACCCACAGCTTCTAGTTTTGCCGGATGGCGGAGAGCTCCTGCCTCAAATCAGCACATGGCAGATGCCCATGAGTACGGGACAGTAAGCCGAGCACAGATACACAATGAAACATCAGGCGGATCATACTTCCCTGCAGTACACCTTGAAAACGTCACAATGGGCGGAGACAGGCCTGAGGTTGACAGGTCAAAGGTCTTGTGGTTCAGTTTATAGAAACTACATCCTGTTATATCACGCGATCATATGTGAGTTTGCGAGATCTTTGTGGGTCCTCGTGACGTCAGCCGTCAGTCATGGCCGCAGCCGTTCCGCATCCAATCTGGACCTGGTGGGTGTTGAAGGACTAAACAATAGGGTTCAAAAGGGTTGAACTTAGTGTCTTCATTAAGTGTTGTGGGCGTAACATGCAACAAACCAATCAGATTGTGACCTCCCACTCCCTTTAAAAGCCAGGCGCATTTGTACCTTGGTGTATTGCTAATATGATGGTGGATTTGCACCGTCATATTTAGGGTATGTATTGTCCCCACTGGAGACAACACATAATTCAGACGGGGCAAGGATGTATAAACCAGAAAGGGGGACATTGGATATCCCCCACGGAAAGTCACACCCTGCTTACCGCTGTGTACAGTATATGAAGATAAAATAGTTTTAAAGGAAATTCTATGGTGTCCGGTTTATGTCATATTTCCGAAGCATGACAAACCATGCTCACGAGAAAATTGTCTTTTCTAGTGTTCACGCACCAATTCAACAACATGTACAGGCAGCAGCGCACATGTAACTAAATATAGGAAGAAGGAAAGAATCAAAGTAGACAAAGGAGGTCTGTGGGTGAGACTGCGTTGATCATACCGGGACAGCAGGTCTGGACTACTAGTGAATTTTGGATGTGCCCAATACCTTAACACAGAGAACTATAACAAATCTGTTGGAACAAGTGGTTCTTGAATGAAATGTAGATACACTAAATTATTAAACAATGAAAGAAAAAACTATGTAGGGGAAAAAAAGATGTAAGGGACAGAATATGAGACACAAAGAGACAACAGAAAGCAGCAGACAGACAGACAGGCTGTCAGGTTGGGTAGGCAGACTTTTGCTGTTACTTTGTTTTCCATGTGCTGTCGGTCCCTGGAGGAAAAGAACCTCTGTGCTGTTGTCCTTTATTTCAAACATGTTCAGAAACAATGGAGGTCTGTCCGTCCAGAGGCCTGTTTTCATTCTCCGCTCGTTCTGGACAAGAGCTGCACTTCAGAGACGAGACAGAACTTCAGGAAGGAGGAAGAGACGAGTGCAGGATCTCATTTCTCCTCATTTGTCTCTCCCAATCTACAATAACAGACGTCAAAGGGCCACTTCACCTTTTAGTCGTGCCCCACACTCCTCCGCTTCCAGAGTGAGTCACAAGTAATATGGATGGATGACTTTCCAAAATTAGTTCACGTTTTTTGCTTGAAAAAAATGATTTTTGGTCTCAATATTAAAAGAAATTAAAATCTTGGTTGGCTTAAATGTGTTTGATGATATGGTTGCATGTAGTTATTTCACCTGTTCACACTGTGTGTGTGATCATGTGTGGGTAAACTGTCCCTGTCGGCTGTGTAAGACTAAAGTATGTAAAGTGAATATACATGACTACGGTTTCTGTATGTACTGATGTTCATTACTGCATGTGTGTGTATATATGGTTGTATGTGGGTGGATGGCAGAGTTTTGTGCTCACCACATCAGTGTTGGCATTGTGTGTGTGCGGTTTCCTCCACTTTACCGCTGCCTCCTCCACTCAGCTTAACCGCTCCACTCATTTCTATCCCTCTCTCTCTCTCTGACGTCGTTAACGTCATAAGAGCTTTTTAATTTTAATTTTTAATTTTCTCATAACCAGTTTGCAGGATGGATTTTGTCAAATCACCTGCTCACTGGACAGTCTAAAGGGGTTTTAGTCACTGTTGAAGCAGAGCTGCCAAAACCGCTTTAGACATGTACATGTATGCATTATGTTCTAATCAACGGGTTCCTATCTTAAACGTATTCATAACACGTGTATGATATCTTGTGAAATTATAGCAATTTCTCACCATTTAGCCACCAAAAGGTGACTGTGATGTGGGTAGATTAATAACAGCGGTGGTGACAGTTGGGGTTAGGTTTTTTTTTTAAAATTTGGGTTGTACTCATCAAATACTGACGCTTGGTCAGTGGCTCTCTGCGTCAGATACCGGCGCAACAATCACCCTTCAGTGTCGGTACGGAATGCAACGGGCACAGCAGGCTGTGAAATGACGTATAGAGACAACTATAGCGAGCAGTATAAAAGACCAAAAATCTGCGAAATGAGGTAGGTTCCAGTGGGGGATGGGTCAGAAACACACAAGTTTTGTCCCACAAGTCACTGAAATGTAAATTGTGTTACCCCGCTCACTATCCTTTCCTAAACCCAACCATCCCTTTCTTGTGCCACATGTCAGTTAAAGGTAAGCTACATCCCTACAACCCAGAGAGTCAAAAGGTGACGCCAAAGGGACAGACGCTAAAGGAGACTTTTTGCGTCCATAACAACCAAACGCCAAAGGAAACTGATAAAGAGACTCTTTTTGAAGGATTGGGAATAAGAATGTGCTGAAGGATTGGCCCTCTTAACTTTTTGGACATGGACATCCCTTTCCTGGGTTTTGGTCTTGTCAGGATGCACATTCTACACTATATTAAAACAAGGAGGGCAACAATTGCAGGCAATGAATACAATAGCCAAATCCCACTAGATAATCTAGGTGGTGTTTGGATGCATCATGATGATCCGGTAAAACACAGAATTTATAATGTGTATTGTGCAAATAATAGTCAGGGTCATCCTAGTCTGGATCAACAGAAGTACATTGTCAGGATAATATTAGGCTTTGTTCCTTTTCTTTCTATGTGATTGGTCGAAAAAAAATGCAAATCCTATCCTATCTTGGAATCTATCTGTGGTATGGTTGGACCTTAAAGGATGCTGGTTTGGGATTCTGGCTGGAAATACCTGGAACCCTCTCCATCTGGACCCTTCGGCAATGCAGTAAATGAGATGAGATGTAGCCAGGCAAAAGAAGAGGAGAGGAAGACAAAAACGTTTGTACTCACAAAAATGATAAAGTCAGCAGAGTGTAAGACGGTGATTGATAATTATAGCTTGCAGACTCATGGGTAAGTATAAGAAAATCTGTTGATTACTAGACTTTAGGAAAAGTAGGGAACTTTACAAATTAGTCACAGAACAGACATGGTGGAAAATGTTTGATGAACATTTTGCTTCCATTTTGAATGTTTGATTGTTTCCTAACTGAAAAAAGTACTTCTCCTAACTTTCCTCTCACTCTTCCCTGTCTGACAGAAAGAAAAAAAACAGAATCCTTTTTTAGCGAGGGAAGGAGGAAGAAGTGAGGGAGGAAGAGAGGAGCTGGAAAGTCCCTTCATGGATCCAGGTCAGTTACTTCCACATGTGCATCTGTCTCACTGGTTGACTCACGCTGCTATCACAAGTCAGGTGACACACATGGCCAGTGAAATGTCTATGTAAGTCGACAATAGATATGATCTGGATCTTGTTGGCTTGCGTTTGCTGGAAATGGTCTAACGAGGCACCTGCAGCAGACAGTGTAGTTTTTAATGTTTCAACATCTGGTTGACAACCTTAAACCTTTGCATGGCTTCCCCTCCAACTGCTATGCTGATGACACCCATTTATTCATGTCACTCCCTCAAGCTGACACTCAAGACGGATCTAGTGATCTGCACTGCTTACCTGGCAGATATCTCAAGGTGTTTTGTCATATCATAACCTCTTTCTGGGAAAACCTGACATCACCGGTACATGTCTAGGGCTTCCAGAGTTTGGGTGACTTGTGCATATGAAACTACCAAAACTAAACCCTAGCCCGCCATGCTGAAAGTAAGAATGAAGGCCCACCTTTGTCCTCCGGAGTGTCTTCGACCAACTTAGTCCTTGTTGCAGCGTTGAACTGCTTCGACACTCTGTTGATAGTTTATTTGTAGACATTTAAGACGCATTCATTAACATAAACACAACTTGATTTGGGGGGGGGGGGGGGGGGGGTTGGAGGATTCGGTACATCAATCCAAAAGCACATGGCTTTCAGTTGGTCCTTCAGAGAGGTGAGATAAAAATGCTGGATTATTGGTATTTACTTCAAACCAATCACAATCATCACAAAGCCACGGACGGAGAAATAGTGCCTCTGCAAAATAGCCACCGAAAGGAACTGGTTTTGGTGGAACGTGTGTACGTTCGAAGTTTGTAGTAGTCATGCAACAGAAAACTCAGTTTGGACAGATAGTCTAGCTAGCTGTCTGGATTTACCCTGCAAAGATCTGAGGAGCAGTTAACCGTAGTCCTCAGATATCCACCGGAGTTTAGAATGCCAACACAAAGAAAGTGGAAGGTAACGGATATGCAGCCGAAAAAGAGGGACATCCAATGGAACTTCTACAGGCACAGAAACAATCCCGTAAGTGAAGTGTTGTCTATTGTTTACTGTAGTCAGTCAGCTACTCCCCCTGGGGTCCACACAAACACACAATTCATACACAGACCATCAACCATCAGACTACATGGTGTGCAACCTATCTGGCCCTATTTGAGTATTTGGCCCCCTTTGTTATCTCTGACACAGACTACTAAACCCCCTTCTTGTGAGGGCATCTGCATCTGCCCCCAGACCTCGGCTGAAACCAGAATGCCGCTGCCCATCTGGTGCTCAACCTCTCCAAGTTTTCCTGCACACTTGTTGATATGTTGATTACACTAACTCCCTGTCCATCCAGTTCAAATCTCTGGTGGTGGTCTATGGAGGAGTGAAGGGAACTATTCATACTACCTTAAAACCATGCAAACCCTACATTAAGATGTCTGGCTCAACGGATGTGACATTGTTGGGATAAAGCCTGACATCCAGCATGTGAGAGATTCGCCGGATGTCTCTCCACTCTTGCTATATCTGCTTTTGGAGCTTAGCGCCACCCAGGATGGTTGTAATTTGTGTAAAGACAACGAAGTCTGAGCGTTTTCCCCCTATTCTAGAATAGAGAGGAGGTGTAGCCAGACCATTTTTCAGCGCTCACACAGCACTGTGAAGATCTGGAAATGCAAAACTACCTCAGATGTGACCATTGGGTTCCTTTGTCTCTAGAAGATCGGCTTTCCCATCATACCAAGGACCTTATGGTTGCAAGGTCCTCAAATCTTTTAAAGTTAGGAAAGAGCACCATGGGACCAAATGCTAGCACTTATGTCTCATTTTGCAATAAACAAAAAACAATAAATGAATGAATCTGTGTACTCTAGTACCAAATACGCTTGTATTTTCCTGTATGTTAGGTTGTCTTGTTGTAAAGCATTTTAATGTCAATGTGTGATTAAATGCAATGATCTACTTAACAGTGCCAGTATCATCTAACAAGTTAGCTATTAAACAGACTTCTAAAACACTCAAAGACCACTCTTAAAAATAGCACTGCTCATTTATACTCAAAACAGCAAAAAGCAAAAACATATTGGAAAAAGTAAACACTTCAACCGTTTTCCTTCAACATTTCTGGTTAATGGAGAGGATGGTCATGCAGTTAGGACATTTCTCCACATCACAATGCTCTTAAGGTGAATGTTATAAATAAATAAGCAGATTTTCCAGCTCAGAAAATACGCCAAATAGAATAGTAATAGCCCAGAATCAATGTTTGGTAGATACTTGGTATGTTACAGTTTTTTGCCCGTTGCTTGAACACGCTTATGCTTAAACCAAAGTAACATAACTTGAAGCGAAAAGAAGACATTGCTTGTGATGTTGATGAGATCCTGTGGCCAGACCCCAACAGACGGCAGGATCCATAAGCCCACTTGCGCACAATTGTGTTCATCTGTGTTTACAGTAGTGTATTGCTTGTTTTATTTTGGATTTTTCTGAATTTACTGTACTGTAAAATATACTACTGTAATGTACAGATTTTTTTAATTCAGTATTTAATTTTTTGGTTGTTGTAAAAACATGCTTTCTGTAGAACTGAATAAAAACAGTGAAAATGAAAGACTGTAGTGTTTTATATAAAGAAGACTAGTGTGTTGCTGCTGATCTGAAAGAGTATTCATTTGATGCAAGTGGGTATCGTTTTGTTATCAGAGTGAAAATTTGACAAAGGATTGTCAAGTTTTGATAGAGTTTCAATTTGACAGATGATGAAATGTTTATTTCCCAATGTTGTGTCTTATTTGCTTGAGTGTAGAGTTTTGACCCAATGAGCAATGATAACTTTTGCAAAACGTGTTCAAGCAACAGGCAGAAAATGTGAGCGGAAAAGATGACTTGCTGCTGGTGTGACACATGTGTTCGGTTCCCAACACACCCATTCTGTAGAAAGGTGCAGTAGTTTTTTTTAGTAACACCAAATCTTTTTTAAATGTTGTATAATTCACAGTATAGCACTGACAAATCTGGTACATAGACCACAAGATTTATTGCCTTGATTTGCTTAAAATGTTTTGTATTGGCTCTCAAACACACAAATCTCAAACTTTTTTATGGACCATTTCTTCCGGAGATCTGATTCTTATCTGTGACTCTTGGCTGAATATGTTTCATCAGCTGACTGAAACATCTGGTAGAAGTGATTGGATGTGGTTTTGGGTTGTTCAGATTTCTTGTGAATTAGCTTTATTTTCCCCAAAAGAGCTCTTTTAAAAACCAGTGAGTTGCACCCACGCATGTGCCTGTGTGTGTGTGTGTGTGTGTGTGTGTGTGCGCGCAATTGAAATATGTGTTCTGTGCACAAGTGCAGACTTCTTTTGTGTATGTTTCTGTGTGTAGATGGGTTTGTGTGTGTGAGTGTGTGTGTGTGTGTGTGTGCAGACATGTGTGTCGGTGCTTTTTCTGAGTGTGTGGGCTTCACTCTGCTGTAAGTGACTGTTGCACATGATCTATGACTGCAACATCAACCTTCTCTCTCTCTCTCTCTCTCTCT
>NC_045738.1:19938499-19950325 GCF_008692095.1 Etheostoma spectabile | reverse complement strand
CTCTCTCTCTCTCTCTCTCTCTCTAAGGGGGCGTTTGTCTTTAATTTTACTTATGCTTTTACTTACCAGCTCTGATCCAACCGGTACATTTTCTCCTGTTTCCTCAACAATCCGATAAAATGCTCTATTCTGCCTTCCTCTCCCCCAATGAGCAATAAAACTGCAGAAATCATGGACTTGCATGTACATGCTTTGTATGTAGACACAAAACATTTAAGAGTCATCTTATAGTCATTTCACGTTCAAACACGTTTAAAGAGATTATACTTAAAGATTCCATGACGTAGTGCTCTTTGAATGTTTTTATATAGACCTTAGTGGTCCCTAATACTGTATCTGAAGTCTCTTTTATACAGACCTAGTGGTCCCCTAATCTGTATCTGAAGTCTCTTTATAAGACCTTAGTGGTCCCTATACTGTATCTGAAGTCTCTTTTTATATAGACATTAGTGGTCCCCTAATACTGCATCTGAAGTCTCTTTTATATGACCTTAGTGTCCCTAATACTGTATCTAAAGTCTCTTTTATATAGACCTTAGTGGTCCCCTATAATGCATCTGAAGTCTCTTTTTATAGACATTAGTGTCCCCTAATACTGTATCTGAAGTCCTTTTATATAGACCTTAGTGGTCCCCTAATACTGTACCTGAAGTCTCTTTTATATAGACCTTAGTGGGTCCCCTAATACGTGTATCTGAAGTCTCTTTTATATAGACCTTAGTGGTCCCTTAATACTGTATCTGAAGTCTCTTTACATAGACCTTAGTGGTCCCCTAATACTGGATCTGAAGTCTGCCTCTGGTGTATGTGTGTGGGTCATAAGAGGAGAGAGATGTACGTTTTGTTGTAAATTATTGACCCAAAATGAATTTGCACTGGCTTCTCTTAAGATGTGCTCTGTTATTCCTTTAAAATCGGGATGAGAAATGTTGTTTAAAGAACTTGTAATTGCTTCCAGTTAGAGTAAAGAGTTTGAAAATGTTGTTTTTTTGGTGGACGAAGACCAAGTTTATTGGTCCCTCTGATCTGATGACATTTTCTGGGTGACGTTCCGCTCCTTCCTGCTTTTTCCTAGCCTCGAAATCCAGACGCGCACCTTAGCGGCAGCAAATGTAATTTGCAGCCGGGGTCAGCCAACCGGATACGGGAAAAGTTGAATCAACTATTAACTAGCGTTGCTCTGGTTGGTTGTAGCGTGCAGAGGGAATTTGAAAGACAATCATTTATCCCGGCCCCTCGGACTGAGCCCTGCCTATGGTGAATTCCCAAACCCACCATCTTGATGTGGGTCTGGCTTGTCAGGCTAGCTTCTTCCTTCTATAATGGAGCAATCGTTTTGATTTCATTTGACCTATGTTGTGTTCATAATGGGCTTCTGCACAGTGTGTGGCGTGTTTGTGTATTCATCCTGCCTTTGCCTGTCTGTCTTCCTGCCTGTCTGTGTTTTTCTCTCCCGTGTTTGTGACGGCAACACTCACACCTACTTAGGGTGTGTTAGCGTGTATTTTATACTCTGTCTGTTCTTGCTGCTCTGTGTGTGTGTGTGTGTGTGTGTCAGTAAGTGTGCGTGGAGGCTGGGGAGCAGGTTATTAGTCCTGCAATCCCTCTTGCTTTCGATTGTGTCTGTCTGAGAGTGACTCATCCTGCGGCGCTGTACGTGGCTAATCGCTGCGGCATTACCTGCGATTAGTCCTCGCCGTTGCTCAGGTTGGAAACAGACGGTGGTTTTTAAAGGGAAAGGAGAGGCAGTTTGTTTTTTATCCTCGTCTGACTCGCGTCTTATTGTTTCCCAATGTGACCGCAGACTCGCTCCAGTGCCAAAACAAAACGCTCAGGTGATGGGGTGTTGGCACCGCAGCCACAGCAGGTGAACATTTGAAAATCTAGTAAGAGAGTAATCCAGTTTTATTTTTATTTTTCATTCTTTGTTCCTTTTTATTGGTGATGTTGAACATGATATAATGGACATGTGCTAACAAATAACACCATCAAACAATGACAAGAGAAACCAAACATAGGGGGCACAGTGGTATAAAATACAGACAGTAACAATCAAGGATTATTGTGATTAGGTGGGGAAGATAGTGAAAGAAGAAAAGGAAAAGGAAGAACATTAAAAACAACAATACAGAGGTTTAATTTGTTGAATAAAATAAGGCATAGCCCTTATTACTTATAGTTTTGGTAAATGTTATTGACTACCGTAATGTCAGTAATAAACATTTCAACATAATATTTCGTTTATAATAATTGCAGTGATCAACAAAATAAAAGTGGTGGAGGGGGGGCTAGAGAGGGCCAATTTTAGTAAGAGTAAAACATTTTCAAACAAATACACGAGACACACAAGACAATTAAGAGTATCACCCATCTTCCTGTGGTTGTTTTGTCAGTAGCCCTTCCTCCACAGCGCTGCGGAGGAGGGTCTGGCTAGTCCACACAGCATTCAGGGATGGTAAAAAGAACGTGCTCTGGTTCATTGGCATTTCTTTAAACTGATTACAATCGTCTTGTGTCGCTTAAATTGCATCCTCGACTCCCTCACTTGCGTCACTTCCTCACGTCTCAGTCCCTCCGACCGAGGAGACAAGGGAGAGACGCGAGGAAACCGTGGGAGGAGAGAGGGACCGAGGACGTGTGTTTTAGAGGGATGGGACGTCCTTTTCCTCTGAAGCCTTACGTGAATGAGTCAGCTGTATATGCGGAGTTAGCAATGGCTGCGAGGCTACCGGGAATGCTGCTCTCGTGTAGCCTCGTCTACGACTCCTTGATGAACCCTCCTCCATGCTCGCTCCTCGATCCTCGGGGCAGAAATAATGGCCTTCCCCCGGGGAGGGACAGAACAACTTCCGGTTCAGCCGAGGACCGAGGAGCCGAGGAGCTATCAAATAAAGACGTGTACGTTCAAATGTTGACTAAATGTTGGAAAGAACTGGGATTAGTGCACTATATAGCGTGTTTCCTAATTTGTAGTGGTGTTCAAACTCAAGTTAATTTTATTCACTATATATAACCCTGACCCTAACCCCATAGGGAATAGTGAGTGTATGAATGAGGGAACAGTTTCAAACACCCCTAAGGTTATTGTGATGCGGCGATGCAAGACGCAACATCATGGGTGGCCGTGGCTCAGTGGTAGAGCGGTCGCTTGGCAATCTGAAGGTTGGTAATTCAATCCCTGGCCCTGCAGTCCCATGTCGAAGTGTCCTCGGGCAAGACACTGAACCCCGATGAAGCACTATCGGTGAGTGTTTATCTGACGAGCAGGTGGCCCCTTGTATACCTGTGTGAATGGTTCCTGTACTAGTAAAAAAAAAAAATGTTAAAGCGCTTTAAATAGTAGACAGAATATCTACCATCAGAATCTTGCAATCAATATTTTACTTTGCTGTCCTCCTCCTGTTGGTTTTCTTTTACATGCACACTGTAGTACTGAAGGAACCATGAGCACTGTATGTGGAGTGACTGACAGTACATCCTCCTGGGACCTAATGATGATTTGTGACATGTCCTAACAGGCACTTATCCAGACTGTAAATGCAGCCAACAAGCAAGTACTCATTGAGTTCATATGAGTGTAAAATGGACACTTTCTTGTACAACATGAAACACTGTGAACTTTGAAAATAAAGTCTTTTGGTGACTATTTATTTTATCCAAATGTGGGATTTCCCCCACTATTCTGATCCTCTGATCCTTCAGAGGAACTGAAAGGATTACAGGCCTTTATATAAAACGCGTGGATGAAGATGAGCAGCGATGCATGAGCTGCTCACAGGTTTGTTTGTGTCTTTGGATGGATGCTGTTTAGTATCTTATAGCAACAGCAGGGATTTTACGTGGGTGGATGACGAAAGGGGGCAGTCTACCTGAGCTGAGGTTCTGAGGAAAACCCACATCGTAGCGTGTGCTTCCAGAGGATTAACTCCACCTTAATGCACCTTCCACACCCAAAGTCAGAGCAGGGTTCACCTCAACATGGCTCAGGATTGTGCGGGGGTGTGCTTCTGCGTCTGGTCTGCCTTTTTAAACTGTGTGTGTCCACATCTGATGTTCAAACGTTAGTCATACCACACATTTGTTTGTTTTTCACCAACAAGTCAGTGTTACATCTGGATTTTTGCAAAATTGTTTATTTGTATAGGGACAAATACAGTGTCTTGCAAAAGTTTACACACCCAGACTAAAGTTGATTAAAAAGAGGAATGAATAAAACATCTTTTGTAAATTGATCTTAATGGCTTAATTAAAAGAAATAGAAAAATCCAACCTTTTAAGGACAGCAATTTTCTTTGTGAATGAATAATGTATTGTACATGAATAAGTATTCTTCCTTAAAATACAGGGGGCATAAGTATAAACACCCTAATGTTAAATTCCCATGGGAGCAGGCAGATTTTTAAAGGCCAGTTATTTCATGGATCTGGATAGTATCCTGAAAATTGGTGTCCTTAAAAGGTTGGATTTTCCTATTTTCTTTTTAAATTAAGGCACTAAGATCAATTTCTCTTTTTAATCAACTTTAGCATGTGTGTGTAAACTTATATTACTTTATTCATCCCACAGTGGGGGAATTCCCTTATTACAACAGCAGCAGTTTCCTACAGTAAAAAGCAAAAAAACAAGTAAACACACAAACAGGCAAACAACAGACAATGAGCAACAGGTATTGAATAAATGTAAAGTGGCATTATTAAAAAAAAGGTAGTGTAAAGTGCGGTTGCCATAGTACAAAAAAATATATTGCAGTGTAAGTAAGTAAGTGACGTTAAAATGAATTTGAACATGTAACTAAATAATATAGCAAAAGTAAGTAATCATAATATAAATGATATTGTGCTGTGACCATAAATAATTAAAGCCACTGACCTACGCCCCACACCGCTGCATGTACAGCCTAAAGTAATTTGCAATGCACGTCCCTAGATAACAAAAATAATTGAGATAAAAAAAACAGAACAATGCAGGCCAGAAAAATGGGGAAGAGGCCGCTCACGTTCAAAACCAAAGAGCACTTTTGAACAGAGATGGTGGTTATGATCTATAATATAAATCATAATCTGGGGCAAAATACGGTTCCCTAGAAAGATGATTAAGATAATCGTCAAATGGGAAAACCATTTTCAAGAGACAGGGCGGCGTGGTGACACCTAGTCAGTTCCATTCGCTGATGAAACCCAGGAGGTGTGGTTGAAAGCTCAGAAAAACATAGACGAGGGCACCTTGAGTCCAGGTTATTTCGTCCTAAATTACACAATGACCTGCTGTCTTTGTGTTTCTTCTTTTTTCATATTCCTTCTCCTTAGTAGTATTTCATGTACTAATCAGTGTGTTAAGTCCACCAGTCTCTTCTTCCATCCTACTCCCTTGCTTCTTTTGCTCTTTCCTTCCCCTCGTTTCTTTTAATCCTATCCCCTTTCCCACCCATCCCACCTCTCTCTCTCTCTCTCTCTGTGTTGTGTCTTCCTGGTCCGTCCTTTCATCCCTTACAGGACAAGGACGAAGGTCCGTTTGAAGTTGGCGTCTGTCCCAAAATCAGTGGGCACACCTGGAGCCAAATTGGTGGTGTTGTCTTCAAATGACAAACACACACACTCTAATACACACACACACTCACTAACTTCCATCCTCACATCAAAAGCATCATGACTACAGGGCTCGGAAAGACTAAATACCGTTTACCTTCAACTCTACTGACTGATCGGCTTCCTCTGCGCACACACACACGCAAGCATGCACACACACGCGCGTGCACACACACACACATGCATGCATTCAGATACCCAAAAAGTATTCATCTTGTGTGTTTTTGTGTATTTATACTTGTCTCAGTGTCACCTTAAACATATTCAATGCCAGGTGTCCGGTTCCTCTGGTTGGGGAAGGAAGTCGTGGAGTAGGAGTTGGGTACTGCCCCCCCCCCCCCCCCCCCCCCCCCCCCCCACCCACACACACACACACACACACACACACACACACACACACACAGTGCTCAGCTTATCTGTGTTTACATCAGTGTGTGTGTGTGAGAGACACACTGCAAGGAAAGCTTTTTTTTGGAAACTTTAACATATTTGCAGCATAGTTATAAATCATTATATTGAATGTGATGATTCCCAAAAGTCTCCTAATCCTGAAGTATTTCTTTTATGGATCAATAGTAAAACGCAACAGGTTTGATCACTTTTAAACTTTTAAAAGCAAAATGGCAGTGTGTGTGAGTATCATTAATTGTCTGGAAAATGAAGTTATGACATCATTTCACATTTTTGGCCTTGTAAAGGAAATGTAGGCATTTCAATTCAACAGAGTGTGAGACATTGTGTGGAGTTGCAAACTTTTGATTTTGTCTGGTGTCGACAATCAACAAATTCTCCACTTATATACACTGCATAATTAATACAAATTCATCGAAGGCCCTGATCACTCACACAGGTGTTTTGAGTTAACTGAGCTGATTAGACCTCTTCCCTGAACTCTGTGGGTGTGTTTAGACTGATTGATTGACATCTTCCTGAGTCGCTCGTTAGCTTTGTTGCACCAGTTAGGGCGGAAAAAATGACAGCTTTACCAATTCTTATTGGTAGAAAACATGTTGTGCCCTAATAACTTCCCATCTTAGCTCTGGCCCACGTTAACTTAAGCAGAGAGCTAATCAGCCAGATCACCTGAAATCAGCTGTGCGTGTGCTCATTGGATTGAAAAACAGGCATTTAGAGTTCTGACAAAATGATAATGTGTAACACAATCAGTCTTTAAAATCTAGCTTGCACATGCGATGGCCGCTGTTATTGTTGCTGACAATATTCACTCATGTCTGCTGTCATGCTGTAAAGTCCTTTCCTGTTTCTGTACTGTGACAGATCCCATTACAGTTGGTCCTACTGTCACAGTTACATTCTGAGTAATAAAATTTGCAAAAACATTTTATTCCTGATTTAGTGCCTGGGGTTCTCTCTCTCTCTCTCTCTCGTCCACATACCGTTACCGTGCAAACGGCCGCTCGTCAGCCTGAAACCCTCATTTCAACCAGTTTTCAGTTTGTCAAATAAAAAAAAATAAAAAGGTAAAACAGACTGCAGTGCACAACGAGGAAGGAAAGAAGAGTGATTCCACGTAGTGAGTGATACATAGTGCACTGTAAAAAAAAATTGATTCACAGTCCCCACGTGTCAACATGTCCGCCCACCAGGTCACATGACCCCAATGAACCTAAGAGGGTGACTTTGATTTTGAAAATCACCTTTAAAAAAAACAAACAAAATAAAACACATGTGCCACTGAGGAAACAAAGCAGATTAAATTTCTCAACTGACTCTCACAGGGTTTCACCACAACATCACAAGTTCAAGTTGAACTCATGAGCTCACATGTCAGATGTCATCCCTCACACTGTTTCCCACCGTTCTTCTCCTTCTCCATCATATGGACACGTTCCATGTGTCAAATAATCCACTCAACACAGTATCATTACGTCATTTACCTGACACGTTTATCCAAAGTGACCTACAATTGCTTTATACAGTGGGTGAAATAAATATTGAACACGTCAGTTTTCTCAGTAAATATTTCCAAAAGGTACTATTGACATGAAATTTTTTACCAGATGTACAACCCAACAACCCGCGTAATCCATATATACAAAGAAACCAAAAAAAAATAAAAATCAGAAATTAAGTGTGTCATAATGTGAAATGACACAGGGAAAAAAGTATCTAACATGCTTACTGATATTTGATACGTTGTACAAAAGCCTTTGTTGGTAATGGCAGCTTCAAGACGCCACCTGTATGGAGAAACTAGTCGCATGCATTGCTCTGGTGGGATTTTGGCCCATTCTTCCACACAAACATTACAAAACAAACAAAAATCTTGAAGGTTCCGTGGGCCTCTTCTATGAATTTTGATCTTCAGGTCTTTGCAATGGGATTTAAGTCAGGTGATTGGCTGGGCCGTCCTAGCAGCTTTATTTTCTTTCTTTGAAACCAAGTGAGAGTTTCCTCGGCTGTGTGTTGTGTGTTTGGGATCATTGCCTTGCTGAAATGTCCGCCCTCGTTTCATCTTCACCATCCTGGTAGATGGCAAGTATGTCTTGGTAAATTTGCCCATTCATCCTTCCTGCAATTATGTATAGTTTGCCAGTACCATTTGCTGAAAAGCAACCCCACACCATGATGTTCCCACCACCAAACTTCACTCTTGGACTGGTGTTTTTGGGGTGATGTGCAGTGGGGTTTCTCCTCCAAACATGGTGTGTATTATGGCATCCAAACAGTTCAATTTTGAATCTACATACACTATATTTTCCTAGCATTTCACTGGCTTTTCCAAATGTTGTGAAGCAAACTCTAAATGAGCTTTAACATGCTTTTTTTTTCAGCAATGGAGTCTTGCGTGGTGAGCGTGCATACAGGCCATGGCGGTGGAGCGTATTACTTCCTGTTCTCTTTGAGACAACAGTACCTGCTGATTGCAGGTCTTTTTGAAGCTCTCCACAAGTGGTCCTTGGCTCTTGGACGACGCTCTTGATTATTCTTTTCACTCCTCTGTCAGAAATCTTGTGAGGAGTACTTGGTCGAGACAATTTTATGGAAAATGGAAATGCTTGTCTTTCCACTTCCGTATTATGGCCCCAACAGTGCTCACTGGAAGATTCAGAAACTCGGAAATGCTTGTATAACCAATGCCGTCATTATGTTTTGCAAAAAATTAGGTTGCAACTCTCTTGCTCTTGATGTCTCTGCTTTTACCCATCATGAGATGTGGCTTGTGTGACACCTTGGCAATGAGACCTTTTTGTAGGCCATCGGTCGGGACTGAACCAGCCGATATTAATTTGCACTGCCCGGGGCTTTTTAATTACTGATAGTTTTCAGCTGTTGTCTTGGCTTTCCTTGCCTATTTACACCTCCCTTTCTTCGTGTGTTCAATACTTTTTCACTGGGTCATTTCCCATTGTTACACATAACTTAATTTCTGAACTTATTTGTGTTGTATGCATGGATTACTTGGGTTGTTACCAACATCTGGTAAAAGTTTCATGTCAATAGCACCTTTGGAAATATATTTACTGATACTTATTTCACCCGCTGTATGTCAGAGGTCGCATGCTTCTGGAGCAACCAAAGGCATGTGTCACATCTACTGCGCCATCACCAACCTCAGAAAGCATCCTCAGCCACCAACCATCCCGCGTTGGTTATCAAATATTAGTCATAACTTTACTAGGACTGTTCAAAAAGTCTGTATTAACTGATTTACATAAACGCTATGAAAATGTATTTATGAGATGTTGATAAAAAATAAATAATTAAATTAAAATAAATGCTATTTCCACTGACTCATGCATGAGTCCGTTGAAATACAACTTGAGTTGGAAAGAAAGAAAACCTTAAGTTAACTTCTCTATAGATTTCAGTTTCATTAACGAACGCCTCTGATCTGAAAGCACTTAGATTATTGAGTACATCTGACTTTTTTTTGACATTTTAACACATTCAATTTGTTAATTTGGTTTGAAAAAAGTATTTATTTGTGTGTTACCAATTGAAGTCATTTTTTTTTAGGTTGGTCCAACAATTTTCTTTTTCATGTTAGTAGAGCCATGTCCAGCTGTCAGCTTATTATAGCTATATAATATTATTTATAACATATACAGTACATGCATATATCATTAGAGGTACCCGCTGAGGTGCACACATCACCGCGCTAGAGCACCACATGTGCATTAGTCCGCAAATTTAAATAGACAGCAACTAATGGACTATTTACTCCAGCTTAAGTCATGTTTGCTAAGAACAACTGGAAAATGCTAATTTCAAAAAATTAAAAGCATATAATTGTAACCTGTATTTTAAGGTTAACATATTCAGAATGAATGGGCTTGGGAGCTGAGAGCCACACACAGGGTAGGGAAGTTGGAAAGTACAGAAAAATTGATACAATGGACAAGTGATGAAATGATCTGTTCTCAGTCAAAGCTGGAAGATAGAGACCTCCAACATGGCCGCCAGAGGGGACGTTACATAACATGAAAGGAAATATACAATTATCTTTTTTTTTCTTCACATGAGTCATATGTTGTGGTTTTGGGTCAAATGTCAGATTGTGGATTCCCTGTCATGAGACCAATCACTGTTTGTGTCTGGCGGGTGTTTTCACACACACACACACACACACACACACACACACACACACACACACAGCGCAGACATTGCTGTAGGAAATGGTTAGCTGGCTGACTTTTATTTTGTAAACATGTTGACGTTCCACCGGCCAATCAGGGGTGCAAGTCTATCACTTAGACACAGATGCAGAGGCAAATTGTTGCGTGCTGTGGTCACACACGCACACAAAGACGCACGCACGCACACACACATGTGTACAATGTGCAGACACAAAAATGGTATATACACAATTGACCCAGACATAATGCTTCAAGCCATTCCAATCATTAACACTTACACGCCTACAACTCTCTCTCTCTCTTTTACACATGCACGCACAAACACACACACACACACACACATACTGATTTAAATAGTTGGCCACCGGTTGTTCCCAGGAACAAACCTAATCACACAGAGATGACAGGCAAGGCCCTCGGGACAAGCAACACACACCTTCTCTAACATCCACAACAGAAAAACTACAGGTTCCAGTGGTACAGTCTAATTTATCCTAAATACATCTGCAGTTTGTCCTCACAGGACTTTTGCAGGCTGCTAATTATCACGTTTAATTACGCTATTTTCCCTTTTTTTTCCATTTCAGTGAAAATCAAAGAAACAAAACAAACTTCAGACACAGTGAGAGGAGGCAGAAGCGTCTCTCATAATTACCAATAACAGAAATGGTTATTTCATCGGCATCAGAGATTCATTCATCTCTTTGGAAAAAGGTGAAAGACCAAAACACAGCCAGTCGCGTCAAAACACACCACACCTTCTTTTTTTTTCCTTTTTCCGGTTTAAACGCACACACCTGTGGTGACACACGGCTGCACAGGTGGACGCGCCGCACCCCGACAGACTTATCGTCTAGAAGTTCAAGATTTGCGGCAAATGTTTGGAGTGCACTCCCTCGCTTGACTGGAAAACCAAACACACACGTCTTAAGTTTTGACCCGAGGCCTGTACTCAAAGCAAGATCTGGCGTTAACGAGGTAACTTCAGGTTCAACCCAGGGTTTTGTGTATCACGACGGCGGATCACTTGTAACCGGGTTAAATTGCCATGGTAACTCATGCCGAACACCTACTGACCAATCAATACTCGATTGATAACAGCGTCTCCGTTCATTGAAGATCCGATGGTGGGCAGAGGGAGAGAGAGATGCCCTAGTAAAAGTTAAAACATGAAGAGATCCATAACCCCCAGTAACATTGCCTGATTCCCTATTGTTATCAAACATGTAGATTTTAAGATCCGAGATGCTAAAAAACAGTCAGGGGTTGCTTTGTCGTCTGTACAGGCAGAAAGAGAGACATTTGTGGATGGAGTCGTGGGCAGTGCTGCATGTGCTGTGAGGTGTTCATTAACAGTTCTTTTGTCTTTGTTACATTCAGCTGTAGGTAAAGGGTCAAATTTGTGAAAAAAGCAGAAGGAGGGATGCTTTTTTCATGTACAAAAAAAACAAACAAAACAAAACATGCAAGAATTAAGTAAAATCCCCCAATACCATGGCTATAGTGCTACTAGACCAGCCATGCTAAAACAACAATGTACTTATGAACTTCAATATCCAATGGAAAGTCATCTCAGAATGAAATAGCACAATGTGGCGTCAGCATAACACACGCGTTCACAAAACACTTTTGCCCCCCCC
>NC_045738.1:19937804-19938483 GCF_008692095.1 Etheostoma spectabile | reverse complement strand
CACACACACACACACACACACACACACACACACACACACACACACACACACCATATCCCTGATCAAATCTATACATGGATCTCTTTTTAGCTAGTTATTTAAGCTACAACACAGTCTACTTATCTATGTGGTGGTGAAATTAGAGTAAGTGGATGACAGTGATGTTGAAGGTACAGGTTGTTTGATTCAAATGAAGTTGCACCCTGCTGGCACCTATTCAAATTACAAAACACCCTAAGGTGCTTCCATGTCTTTAGCCTCATTAGGAGAACTGTAATAATGTAATCAACTGCCATCTGTCAAGCACGCAGTTTATTCAATAAGTTTAATTATCCATGAAACAATGTGAAAGAGACACTTCCCCATTTTTGAGGAGGTTGTTCTCGTCAGATCAGTCTATTAAAATGTTTTCCACCCACGATGCGGGCCAAAAGAGATAAAAACTAAAACGTCATATCACACCAGCACTCCTTGTCACCTGTCAACCTTTATATGAGTGTGTGTGTGTACCCGTGTGTGTGTACCCGTGTGTGTGTATCCGTGTTTGTACCCATCCACAACAGTCGTAATCTATAAATTGTTAATTACGAATTTTTAAGTAGTATAGAAAAGCCAAAAATTTCACTTTCACCCCGTAGACCGGGGATCGCGTCCCACGTGTTGCAGTTCCTTCCCCCCG
>NC_045738.1:19936667-19937794 GCF_008692095.1 Etheostoma spectabile | reverse complement strand
CCCCCCCTTTCCACAACCGTCCCGTTGTTGTGGCCGGCGTGTGGCGTTTCCTTTTCCTGTTGTTGCGTCCCCCAGTGGAGCCCAGTGTCATGGCAGTTTGTGAAATGGTCGTGACCTGTACACAAAATTAAAACATATAACACAAAGCAAAAATCATACACAAATCATTAATCAAAAATAACGTGACCATTTCGCAAACTGGCGTGAGACCGGGTTGACATAACCAAGAGTACATTGTTTTGTATTATTTCATGTTGAATTGCTTATATATATAATCAATTTGAGATTCGTATTAAACCCTGGCCCTTGTTTTCATTTTTCTCCGGGGTGGCAGTAGCTTAGTCCTTAGAGGGTTGGGTTGGTGCCGTACACACCAAAGTACAGAGAGTGGATTGGTAGCTGGGGATATGCCACTTGCCCCCCCCCTTCCCCCAAAGCGCTCCAGCACTGGCAGCCGACTCACTCTGACGTCTCTCCATTTGTGCATGAATAGGTCTTGATCATATGAGTGTGTATTTCAGGCCTGTGTGTAGTGGTTACTAACAAAACAGAGTGTACGTTGTAATTTCCCCACTGGGGATCAATAAACAGTATAGAATTATCATTGTTTATTTCATTTATAGCATATCTAGGCAGCAGTCACATTGGAAGTCTTCATGATCAAATCTCTCTGGGGAATGTTGATATAACGTTGATCGTAAACAAATAGTGTCACAGCTCAGGTAGCACTGGTACAATAAATGAGTTGTTGTTAAGTCTATGGGACTATTAAGCATATACCAGTGTTTCCCCTATAATTGTACAACAGGAACCCCCCTTCCAAAAAATAACGCCAAATGTCCATTGTGTTTCCCCTACGTTCATTCTGCAGCGACTCACAGCCTTGAGTCCACGAATCACACAACTTTCTGTGGTTAGTTTATTTATGTGACATATTTTTGGTGTTTTTAGCTGAGCTGGACCAGAGAGTATTTGGACAAAGCAGATTGAGTAACTTTACCTGTGGTTTGTATGAAGACTCTGTATGTCAAAATGTGTTTTTGTGAATCATGTAATCCGACAAATGTCTGCAGTATGGCTCTCTGTGTGTTTGTGTGTAAATGTGCTGTATTTATATAGCGCTTTTC
>NC_045738.1:19934770-19936657 GCF_008692095.1 Etheostoma spectabile | reverse complement strand
GACTACTCAAAGCGCTTTTACATCCACAGGATACACTCACCATTCACACACATTCCTACACTGTGGCCGAGGCTGCCGTACAAGGTGCCACCTGCTCATCAGATAAACACACACACGCATTCACACACCGATGCGCAGCACTGGAGGCAACTCAGGTTTCAGTTCTTGCCCAAGGACACTTCGCATGCAGGGCAAGGGATCGAACCACCAACCTTCCAATTGGCAGGCAACCGCTCTACCACTGACACAGCCGTGTGTGTGTGGTGTGTGTGTGTGTGTGTGTGTGTGTGTGTGTGTGTGTGTGTTGTGTGTGTGTGTGTGTGTTTGTGTGTGTGTGTGTGTGTGTGGGTTGTTGTGTGTATTTGTGTGTGTGTGTGTGGTGTGTGTGTGTGTGTTGTGTTTGTGTGTGTCACATTGAGCTGTGTAACTGCTAAGTTATGTCCATCTTTGCTATGTTGTGTGTCAGCATGTGTCCTTGGTGGAGAGGAGTTGTGGGAAAAGGGGGATTTCCACCCAATCCTGGTCAGACTGGCAACCCTTAAATCACTGATCACTTTGGCCTAGGGTCATGGCAAATCAGAGTTACCAGATTAGATCAAAACCTACTCTTTCTCTGCCTCCCTTCATCAGAGTCTGATCAGACAGAGAGGGGTCAGAGGGCTGGAAATATGAAATGAATAGAAATAAAATAGAGAAAGAGAGGGATGAAGAAATTAACCCTCTTGTTGTCTTCGGGTCAAATTTGACCCCTTTTCAAAAAGTTTCTATATCAGAAATTTGGGTTTCTTTCAAACAAATTGTCCAAAAAAGCAACGTGGTTGGTTCCCTGCAACGTTGCTCACAAGATAAATAAATAATCAGTTCACTACTTCCATTGAATTTGGGTGTTTTTGTCAATTCAATTTTATAGCATTTAGAGAAAAAAAAAAATGTGTGTGACAAATGTAAAATAAAAAATAAAAAATTCAAAAAAGACAAGTGTCAATAAAAGTGACTAAGATGTGAACATATGTAAAAAAAAAATAATAAGAAAGTGACAAAATGTGAAAAAAATGAACAAAGTGAAAAAAATGTCAAAAAAGTGAATGTAAAAAAAAAGCTTTAAAAATTTGGGGAAAAACCTACAAAAATTTCAAAAGGTTCAGATAAAGTTGACAAACGTTGAGGAAAAAAGGTTTGAAAAAGACAACGAAAACGTTGATGAAAGGTTTTTCATTTGAAATTTTGACTCGAAAAAAATGTGCAGGTCGGCGGAGGGACAACACGAGGGTTTAGAGAAAGTAAAGAATGAAGAAAGAGAGCGATCGGTGTGAATACCGATGGATGGAGAGAGCAGAAGGGAATTGATAGGAAGGGGGATGAGGAGAGAAAATAAAAAAAGAAAGAGTAGGGAGGTGGAAGGAAAAGGTGAATGGAGGATTGAGGAGGGAAGGGAGAAAGAAAAAATACAAAAGAGGGATGGTGAAAATATGACATGATGGGTGAGGGGAGAGAGGCGAATGAAGAGGAAAAGGATGGAGAGAGGGAGAAAGGAGGTGTAGAGAAATATTGGAAAAAAAGAAGAGAAGGTCTTGCACAAAACACCTCTCTCCATTTTTTCCCCGTTTATTTCAAAAGCTTTGACTGAATATGAATACTGTTTTCAAAAGCTGCACAATAAGTTCTCCCATCTGCATAATACGTTCTATTATTAAAACAAGTCTATGGTCATGGCGGATGTTGATCATTTTATTTATAATATCTTGAGGGTTCATCTGGGCACTCTGGATATCTGTGCCAAGTTTCATAGCAGTCCATCTGCCATTTGGGCTGTTCTCATGATACATTCATACAGGGCTGTAGTCAAGACCACCTTAGTCAAGTCCAAGACAAGTCCAAGACCAGGGC
>NC_045738.1:19934659-19934760 GCF_008692095.1 Etheostoma spectabile | reverse complement strand
CAAGTCAAGACCGAGTCCAAAGAGGTTTGTGTCCAAGACAAGACCGAGTCCAAGAAGGTTTGAGTCCAAGACAAGACCGAGTCCAGGACAGGAAAAAAAGG
>NC_045738.1:19927981-19934649 GCF_008692095.1 Etheostoma spectabile | reverse complement strand
CTTATGCATGACAGTATCAAGACAATCATTTGGGGTTTCACTTCCCCTCCAATATTATTATCAACATAATAAAGACACATGGACTCGGTCAAGACTAAAAGCCATATCCGGCAAGACCAGTGGCCAAGACCGAAACAAGTCTGAGTCCAAATACTAGCAAGACCGAGACCTTAGAAAAACGGTCTTGAGTCCAAGACCGGACTGAAGTACTTCAGCCCTGCATTCGTACACATAGCCATGAAAAATAAAGCAGTGTAATTTGTATGGATTCATTGTATCTTTTTGCTGTATGCACAGCAGTTAACCCTAACCCTAAAAACGCAACGCTGCGAGGGGCACGGGCCCAAGGGGACCACTGGTGTTTTTATACAGTATTGTACAAACCTATTCATGAGAACGCACTGATTGAACCCATGATGCTGTACCTCTCCAGCAACAAATGGTATAAATGCAGGAAGAATCTACTGTAGTAGCTAAAGAGACAGTTCTTTTTTTCACTGGGTTGGAAGTCCCAGATGCCGTGTTTAATTTCCAGAGAGACTCAAGAAAATAAAGAGTCCTTTACTTTCTATTTCACCAAATCAACAGTGTGTTGTCTTAACCTCTAGTCCTCCTGCTGTAGCCCTTGGTCTCTGCGTTTCCAGGTGTGGCCATCAGGGAAAGCCCTGTTGATGCCAACAGCTGTCAGACTGGCTGACTCACCCCATGCATGTCTGGCTATTACTGTCTCTCTCTCTCTCTCTCTTACACACACACACACACACACACACACACACACACACAGAGAGAGAGAGGGATGTACAGTACACACATAGCTGCACCCACACATGAGGAAATTATTTGCTAATTGCTGAATGCTGAAGGACACAAACACAGACACACACACACACACACACACACACTGATCTAGGGCAATCCCATGTGTTGATGACTCAGCGTCTGTGAGCGACAGCCCCAGACTGAGGAATGTAAACAGCAGCGGTTGCTGGTTCAAATCCCTGCAGAATGTGAGCGAACATGGCGTGGCTCTGTGGCTTTCACCCTGCGATACCAGCTGCTGTTTACTGATCACACTTTATTTACCCGTGGACGCTGTTTTGCGGTGTCCTGCACTTTCGGCACCACCCTATTGCACATTCTTCTCTCTCTCTCTCTCTCTCTCTCTCTCTCTCTCTCTCTCTCTCTCTCTCTCTCTCTAAGATCAGAGAGTCAGCAGAGATACAGCTGAGGAATGAAACCCGAGTGCCAAAACAATAAGGACACAATCATATTGTGATCACACTTCATGGGTCCTGTGATTGTCTAATAGTTTCAATGGCGTGTCCTAGTTGGCGGTGGGTTGTTGCTAAGCACATTATTAAGTGCAAATCTGAGGTACCTGTATTTTATTTATTATGCGTATTTCTTGGCATTTAATGGCACTTTACTCTTCCATTTGATTACATTTCAGAGGGAAATTTTGTACTTTTACGTCTGTCTATGATAGAAGGCTGACACAACTGTTTTATGCAACATTAGATTGGCCATATTCAAATAAGGTGTCTATCAACATATATGAACACCGCGATGCTACTCCGTCTAATCCATGCAAAACTAGGCACCGTTATCATAAAACCATATATAAAATAAATATTAATTTTTTTTAGGTGATTCACATGGCAGATATTTAGGATTGTAGCAGACAAAAAAAGTTGAACTTTAATGATACAAAGATCCATTTCAATTTAGGATAATGATTTGTATTTGCCATTTGTGCATACACCAAACAGTCCTGGCAAATAGCAATTCTTTTGCAGGCTCCTTGAGTCAAGTAAAAAGTAAAAGGGCAAAGAATAGCAAACCATACTAAAGGTAACGTGATATAAAAATGACCTGAGGAAATCAATCTAAAAACGTGTAATGCACTGGAAATGTCAATCAGGAAAATATATGCTCCTTTACAGGAAACATTTGACTTTGACCAGACGAAGACATCAATTTTTCATGAGTAAAAATCGACACTTTAAGAAAGCAAGGGAAGAAGAACACAAGATCGCCAGCTTGTATAGTAGAGAGGGTTTTTTTCTCTTTTCCGCAAAGCATATTAATTGCCATGGAGCATTTTTTGGTGATAATAGCAGTAGTATAGTAGCTGAACAGCAGCTGCCATGAAGGGGGGAGTGTGTGACAGTGAATGAATTTCATGAGTGAATTTTTATGTCCGTGTTCCTGTGTGTGTTTGTATGCACCTGTGGGTGCATGTACTGTATGTGTTCCCACTCATTCATTGATCCATTCCTGTCCCTGTTGCCGGTGCAGGTGCTTCATTCAGCTCCGTCCTTCATTCATAAAAACAGGCTGTGGTGGAAAAACAAAAGGAAGGATGTTGCACTTCAGCGGAGCAGAGAATGGGCACATTGTGTCCCACTGCGCCACATCCACCGCCCGATTGTCACACTTTTCATTTTAAAGTGGACTTGAGGCTCAAGTTCACAATGTTGGGAAACGATTGCCGTGTTCATTTCCACAGCACGCACCGTTTCTGTTTTGGAAAACGACACAAATCCTGACCCAGAGTTTGTCTGTCGTCAGTCAGCAGCTGGAAACATGTGGCCCAGAGAGAGAGAGTGTGTCTGCAGAATTTCACTCCCATTCACTGACCTGCCATTGTTGTTGTCGCTGTTTCATTAGCTTTCAACACGGGGGTCGGATGATTAGTCTGAGTCATTTATGCAGGGTCACACACTGACGATTTATCATGCCGTGACATTTTGTGGTACAAAAGTCAACAAATATAAAGTTTAAAGAATAATAGATCAATCAGATAATGTAGGCCGTATAGGATGCAAAACATTTCCTAACACGACACATTATACATAAGTCGGACCTAGATGGCATTGTCGGCCCCCCGTTTTCAACTTATTAACGTCTTTGTGTGCTGCTGTTTATTGTCCCCCCAACTTCAAATCAAATTCCCCCCCGAGGGACAACAATGAACACTGAACTGAAGTCTTTGAGATAATGAGAGGTTTCTCATCCAAAAAATGAAGGTTTGCTGGACTTTGTCCCTCATTATACTATTTGTCATCTCACTGCGCCACGGTCAAATAGTTGAAAGCCTGTTGTGTCTTATACAGATGATACATAAATATTTACACACATATATGTGTATATATATATATATATATATATATATATATATATATAAGATATATATATATATATATATATATACACACACACACACACATACATATATACATATGTATATATACCTATACACAAGATTGAGAATGAGAATACAGCTCTGATTTAAAAAGAGACTGTTATGTAACCAGAAAGTGTCAGCAGCCAGTAGGCTCACTGTGTTCACCTACACCCAAGTGTGCTTGAGACACGTTCATGAGCCGCCTGACAGGCTGATGGGTAAACAGTGCCTTGGATATATGTGTAATATTCCAATCATGACTCAACGTTGAGCCACACAGAGGCCCTGACTGATTCACAGACAAACACGGTGTGCAAGTTACCTAACATCACCTGCAAGTATATTTATCCACACCACTCCATTCTTCAGAAATGACTCAGTGGTGTCCCAATCGGTGCACGGATGAGTTCAGCTAATTCCCCCGATCTCCCTTTCTCCACACCCTGGGACACTCATGACCGCTCCGTCCGCCCTATCACCCCAGCCTGAGTCACCTCGCCCTGCACTGACCACAGCCCCAGCACCCGGCTCAGTGGCCTCGGCCCGCAGGACCGATACGCAAAGCTAGCAATAGCCTTGAGGATTAGCCTGTGAAGAAACGGTGGTTTGGAGAGGTATTAGGATATTTCTAGTGGATTTACCGCCCCCCCCCCCCCCCCCCCCCTTTCTTTTTGATCCACAAGGATTGTTTTTGAATGGTTTCAACTTGCTGATATTGGCTGAGTCGTGTGCGGCCAGACTCGTTAGGAATTAGCTAGGGTTTTGTCATTTGATTGTCAGCGGTGGTGTGATTTCTCCTTAAATGACTAGTGAGCTGTCTTGTACACAAATACACACACTGACTAACACTTACTCCCTTGCCAAAAAAAACCCCCACAAACATAGAAAATCTGATTCATAGAGTGTATAAGGCAGCAATCCTAATGACATGTTTGGTGTCACGTTTCAAAAGGTTCCAATATGGCCGTTTTGGTTTCTACTTGGACGTTTTAAATGCTTTAACATCATTTTTCTCAGAAAGCTTGTCTGCATGTGCCTGTATTTACCCTCTGTGTGAAACTTTTCATTTTTAGCACCTGTTTCTCTGAGCTCTTTAACTGAAGAAGCCCTGCTATGGTTGGTCAGTGTTTTCAGGTCTTCCACGTCTGCACACTTAGAGTCATTCCCCGGCTGCAAAGACAATGCAGAGACTCTAACTGCACTGTAGCGGCACTTTCTAAACATATATGGTGTAGTTACGGTAACATCACAACAGTACGGAAGTACAGACGGCTCAATTAAAGGCACATTTTCTACATGCGGGCTGTGCATTTCTCTTTTTCATTGTTTTGATACTTTATGGTATTTATACAGCACCACGACCACTTTCATAGGAAGACTTGTGTGAGTACTTATTACTATTAATATTGAACCAAAAGTGTAATTAAATACACTCAAGCACATTCAAGCAATTTGACATACAATAACATGACATAAACTGTATATCAAACATGAACACAAACAGATGCATGGATGCATGGTAACATATAAATACAATTGACCCACACACACACACACACACACACACACACAGCAGCAGATCTGTGGTAATGACAGAGCAGTCGGTTGGCAGTCCAACCGTCCTCCTTTGTCCAGTGTGTGTGTGTGTGTGTGTGTGTGTGTGTGTGTTTGTGCCCTTGGGAGGAGCAATTTAAGTTTTGCAATTACATTTTTAGAAAGTGATATTTCATCCTGTCCTCACTTCTGCGAGGAGCTTTTTGAGACTTGGTTATAGGGTTAAGGTTTAGGGTTTTAGGGTTTGAGGGTACGGGAGGTAAGGACAAGGGAATGCATTGACGGTAAATGACGGTCCCCACAAATATAGAAGAACAAGCCTGTTTCTCTTTGTGGTGAGATTTCCTTTCTACTTTTTGCTTTGAAGTTTTTAGCAAAATCATCCTATTTCTCTTTGGCACGCACACACACACACACACAAATACACACACGCAGATGTTTGTGAACATGCTCATTCATCAGGCCGATCAAAAGACATGTAAACGCACACACACACACACACACACACACACACACGTACACCCACACAAACACAAAACACATTAATCATGCAGCAGAGACACACAACAGAATCTGTGTGTGTGTGTGTATGTGTGTCTAATAAACAGGCCTATAAATAACTTGAGAGGAGGAGCCATGCAGCTTTTCTGTTGTGGTTTGATGTTTTGTCGCTGGAGGATCCTGCAGACACACAAACATCCCCAACAGTAATTACCGTCTCCGTGGACACTGACGACTGACGAGTCCCCGCTCAGCCAATTGCAGGCCGAGGAGGGGGAAAGGAACTTTCTAACTCCGCCCCCACAGCTGAGGATGTTCATCACGCCATCCTGAACTGTCTGTGAGCCAGCAGCAAAAACAGGTGAAAAACTTCCAGCTGTAAAATCCTGTCTGTGTCATATCAGGTTCTCCTAATTTTGTCCTCAAAATCTTAACATGGCATACAAAATAAAAACGTTTCTGTCACATTTGGGGAAAACCTCACGCAGTAAGTTCAACAGAGCATCACACCGTTCATCCAGCAGAATCTGCATCCAGCCCTTTCTTTTTTTTTACCAAAAGCTTTATTGAAGTTTTTTTTACAAATTACATGTTATGACATACATTAGAGAGCAAAAAAGATAAAGACAACAAACTACGAATTACAAAAACATGACAGTTTACATTATAAAGTGCAGAGAGCGGTTAAAGTGCATGCCTTAAAGTGCATGTGTTAACAGTGCAAAGAACAGACCATAAAGTGCAAAGAGTACAAAACATTACATATTAATAATATTCCAAGGTATGAGCTGATCTTTGTCAAATTTTTTCCTTCTTCTTAACTCAGAGATGACCTGTTTAAAAACGTCATCACTGGTTATGACAGTCTGCTGTATCGTCATACAGCACCTGGTCGTCCATAGTTTAAAACACACGATACATATTATAATTTGCAAAAGTTCTGTGTCTTTTTCTAACACACTCTGGTCCATTATACAATACATTACACTTGTATAAGTCACATTAAAATTCACACCACACATTTTCATTTTGTCCCAGCCCTTTCCACAGGAAGGAATGCTGGTTGAACCACTCAGTCTTCATGCAGTGGGAGTGAGCCTAACCCTTCTTCCTGTCGACCTGCAACTTTGTGTTATTCTAAGTTGAAATTTCAAAATGTTGTTGTTCTTTTTTTACACTTCGACATTTGTCAGTTTCATTCCTATTTTTTGTCACTTTTTTAAATGTTTTTGAATTATGTTTTAGTCCATTTTTAACGTTTTTTTGTCGTTTATTTCCAATGTTTTTCATGTATTTAATGTTACTTTTTCCGATTTTTTTGTTCACTTTTTTTGCGTTTAATTTTTTTTTTTTTTCTGCATTTTTGTAGGTTTTTTATTTTCACATTTGTCACTTTTGTCAACGTTCTTTCATCATAGTTTGTGTG
>NC_045738.1:19917981-19922981 GCF_008692095.1 Etheostoma spectabile | reverse complement strand
GCGAGACTAGTTGCCCTGAGACATTGAGTCGGATTTTCCAGAGAAATTCTAACTCTAATGACACTATGGGCCCTACTTTAACGATCTAAGGGCACGGCGTGAAGCGCCTGGCGCAGCTGCATTTAGGGCCTGTCCAAATCCAGTTTTGCTACTTTGACGGCCGAATAAAGTGTCCGTGCGCCAGGCGCATGGTTCAAAAGGGTTTTACTTAGTGTCTTCATTAATTCTAGGTGTGTTTTGGGCGCACCATGCAATACATCAGTTTTATCTCCCGTTCCCTTTAAAAGCCAGGCGCGTTTGTACCATGGCGGATGGCTATCAAGTAAACACACACATATCATCTTTTGCATATGTGTGTGGTGTGTGTGTGTGTGTAACAAGCATAGTGTGCGCGCACTGTGCACGAGCCTAGGCGCAGTTCACTAATCCGCTGTTAAAATACCAATGAAATGCTGTGTTATTGTCTTTAGACCAGGTTTTTGTTGGTCAATGGCGCCATCACTTTCTGCTGCTGCAAGATGGCAATACGCCAAGAATGCACCTGAACACGCCTCCCTGTAAGACCAGTGCACCCATGGGCGCAAAGATGGGCGCAGTTGCATTTGCTATGTAAACAACAGCGTCAGGCTTTACGTTATTTGAGTTGTTTGATGGTGTAAAAAGCTGTGATTGATTGCTGGGGCGGGTGCATGGGGCGGGGCTTGTATCTATCTATCTATCTATCTATCTATCGCCTTTGCTTTTGTTCCTGAGAGGGAGTGAGACACGTCGTCCATCTTTATATACAGTCCATGGTCCAGACCGGCAGTGTAAACTCCTGAATCCAAATTTGAATTCCTTCAGATCCAAATCTGAAGTGACATTCTTCCCAGCCAGCCTGTTCTCTCTAACAAGGTAAACTGGGGTTTGTTTACAGCTGCATGTTGTCCAAAGTGAACACGGAACACACGGTTCAGTGCTATGAGATTAGGGGGGGGGGGTTATTTCTGCTTTCATGAGGCAGTGTAATCCTTCCAGTAAAACCGGTCAACGGTAACTAGTACAACTCAACTCAATGTGAATGAATCAGAGTTTCCAGGTATCACACAAACACACAAACGCACACACACACACACACACACACACACACACACACACACACACGGCTGCAGTGAATTATCATCCAGGGGTGGCTGCTCACCGCTGCATGTTCTGCCGGGATGCTCCTAACCCTAACCTCTCTCTTCTCCTCCTGTTACGCTCTTTTTCCATCTCACTCTTTTGTAATGACAATATGAATCTGCTGACATCAAGCGAACCCTCTCAGGTTTTTTTTTAACAGAGGCCTGGGACTGCGATTTGGACTAAAATGTCCTGGCAATGTTACATTTAACCCATCTGTCGTGTATGTAGACAAACACAAAACATCGTAGCAGATTCTCTCCGAGTGCAGGATTCACAGTGTCATTTCTTGAAGTCCTTACTATTGACAAATACTAGTCTGCAATGAGATATGATGGCTAGTGTAAGACTCTATTTTTGTAAACTGTGGTCTAGATCCATTCCATGACATAGAGAGTGAGAGTTTTTTTACCACAAATCCTTTTTCAGGTTTCAATCTGCACATCGGAAATGTCACACCAACTTTTAAGCTGTTTTTCCAATGTGTTTCTTTCAATTTCATTTACTGCTAATCAATACATTTGGATTGCGAGCATACAAAGGTCTCTCTCTCTCTCTCTCTCTCTCCTGGTGTCGGGGTTACCTGCTGGTCATCTCAGGGGCCAATCACAGCACTCATACATCACGTCTTTGTTAGGAGGAAGTCATTAGGTTTCTGCTGCGACCCAGCCTTGACCCCTCTGAAGCTGCATTAAAAGCCTCAACCCAGGGGTCAGGACAGGGGGTGTGGCTTTTTACTAGGCTCCAGCCAATCACAGACCTGGCAACACGGCCAGCACTTTGAGACAGGTTCCAAGGATTTGTGTGTGTGTGTGTGTGTGTGTGTGTGTGTATATGTGTGTGCGTGTGTGTGTGTGTATTCTTCTTGCTGCCCTGCTGTCTTAAAAGTTGAATTATTTGGAGGAATTTTTCATTCACCTATTGATTAGGTATTACTTTTTCTTTCATGTTCTCTGCCCACAGCTCTGCTTTAGGGGGGGGTGAAGGAAGAGAATACATTTTAATTTCAACAGCGGATATAGACATATGTTGGGATAATGTTTTGCCTTGAAACTATAAAATATATATATATATATATATATTTTTACTTTTTACTCCTGTAAATGAATTACTAAATGAGTTACCGTGCCTATGATGAAACACAAGACTTTCACCCAGGAGACTGGGGTTTGTGTCCTTCGTGAAAATAAAAGGAACAAATGAAGCTAAGTCACATTCAGCATCCATGATGTTTTTCTAAACATAACTTTGTAGTTTTTCTGCCTGAACTTAACCACACTAAGACCATTTCACAACGCTAAAAGACGTGTTTTAAACTGCGACTGTTACATTCTCTGGTTTAGACACTGGGACGGAAAACACTCCTGTGGGTAGGAATAGACGACATGCTGTATATCGTTGTATGGTTTGGAGAACATGTTGGTTCAACAAGACCCTTGATGACAAGTCACAGGAATCAATTGTGCAACTCTAACTGTGGCATACCTTCTTCTTTGACAAACCACGCCGATCTGTGTCCCAATCGGCTTTAGAATGAACAACCCGCTCTCACTCCCAACTCGGAAGATACAGACGCTTCCGCGTCAGATACGACGCAAAAAGCACCCATCAGCGTCTGAACTGAACACAATTCAATTCAATTTTATTTATAGTATCAAACCATAACGACAGTCAAGACACTTTACAGATAGAGTAGGTCTAGGCCACTCTCTATAATTTACAAAGACCAAACAATTCCAGAAATTCCCGCAAGAACAAGCATGTAGTGCGACAGTGGTGAGGAAAAACTGACAGACAGAGCAGGCTCTTGGTAGGCGGTGTCTGACGGTGTCGGTTGGGGGTGTGAAGAACAGTGGAAATTATAAATCACAAAGATAATGGAACTTTGACTAGAAATAGTATTGTTGTGCGAGTGGAGGAAGGTTGGACCCAAATGCAGAGAAGGCCAGAAGACGTGGTAACCTTGAATATTTATTTGGGGGAAAAAGTTCATAAAACACAAACAAAGGTAAGGTAATCCCTAAAAAACCAAAGATGACCTGGAACCAAGGGGATACACCAAAAACAGGCAGGGAAACACACACAAACCGATTTGACGAGAGACAAAGGGAACACAGACACTAAATCCACTGGGTAACGAGGAAACAAAAGGCAGGTGACACAAGGGCTGGGAAACAGGTGATAAACATCCGGCAATCACAAGGGCGGGAAAATGGAGGAAGTAAAACAAGACAGCACAGAAAACCAGACTATCACAATAAAACAGGAAACAGAACATAATGTGGCTCAGGGTAAATTCTTCCAGGAAGACCTAACCCTTAATCGATGCACTCCTAAATTAATTCCTCTGTTATCCTAATCCCTATCCTGAAGTTCACCTTCCTGCTAAACCAATCAGAATCATACACAAATGGCAAGGGCCAATCACAGAGTCACAACCTTTAACCCTCATGTTGTCCTCGGGTCAAATTGACCCGTTTTCCTATATCAATGTTCTTTTTAATTCCCCAAAATAACATGACTGATTCCACACAACGCTCTTTCTCTACTTTCAATCTCTACTTTCATTAATTTTGGGGCGTCTTGTTCAATTTTATAATTATTTGAAAACAAATATAAGTGGTTTTGAAATAGTATTGAGTAAAAGTTGACATATTCCAGTCTGTGATCATCCATCAACATCCATTACTTTAATTTTAGTCTAAATAATTCCTAATTTCTGCTTTTCTAACTCAAACATTAGGTATAATTTCCTATAAATGAGGTTTATTGACCATAAATTCCGAAGATAACAGTTAAACTAAAGTTATAAGTCAGTGTTACGTAGTGTTGAAAACATCAAAAATAGTGACAAACATTGAAAAAAAGCATCTAAAGTTTTGAAAAAAATCTACAAAAATTTAAGAAAAAGTTAAAAACATCAATAAAAAGCATCAACAAAAGTGTGGATTTTTAAATTTTGACAGGAAGACAACACAAGGGTCAAATCAGTTTCTCTCTTTGCTATCAGCTGTCATTTCAGACAAAGAGTGCAACCCTCCACCCCCCCTCCGCCGCCAGTCATCTACTCCAGCTGACCGGTCCGGAGCTTCCTTTGGTCTGGTCTTCGGGCTCCTTTGTCCCCACCACCGGTGTCTAGATTCCATCGGGGGGGTCTGATGGATCTCTACCCCTATGTACTGTACATATGTACAAAAGATCTGTAAAGTGATGGAGTCTAATTGCCAAAGACTTTATACATTTTATTTGAGCTGTACAATCAATATCATTTGCATATCTGCAAACATGTCCCTCCTGATTGACATGACACTCATGGGACACAGCAGTGTGACTAAAGATGACAGTATTAAGAGAGACAACAGTAGTGAGTCACACTAAATGCCGCGAGACCTAAATGCCACTTAAGGAGGTTGGTTGGGGTGGTGGATGGGTCAAACAACAAAGGTCTTTTTCCCAGGTTTTGTGTGCCGTTCTTGTCCCCGCGTGTCACAGGAACATACATTTTCTAACCCCACCCACCATCTTTTTCTAAACCTAACTGTCCCGTTCTTGTACAGTAGGTCCCGAACCAGAGCGTCAAAAGTGAGGTCAAGAATCCCGACACTAAAGGAAACTTTTAGCGTGATTAACAAACGCCAAAGGTACATGACCAAGCGTCCTTATATTACATAATGGAAGAGTGACAGAGTGTTGGAATGAAACCCATGCGGGGCGCCCTGGAACAGAAGCTCACCTGGGTAAGTGTGAACCCCATGTACTAAGGCTCAATCATGACCGCAGTGGTCCAGGCTCAAGTCCAACCTACAGCCCATTGCTGCATGTACTCCCCCCCCCCCCCC
>NC_045738.1:19903982-19917971 GCF_008692095.1 Etheostoma spectabile | reverse complement strand
TTTCCTGTCTTCAGCTGTCCTATAGAACAAAAGAAACAATTCAGAATTGCGAAACAATGGAATTTCATAATGTTACAAAAAACTACATTTTAGAAGAGACTTCCCAGCTGCGGACTGGGACCTCTGAGATCCTTATAGAAGTTGAGTGTCAGTGCAGTGTTTCTGTGTTTTATCATGGAGGACCTGTTGATATTGAATGGTCCTCACTTTCAGTGGATGATCCAATGTTTGGCCCATGGCTGGGGCAGCTGGGGGTGTCTGTTTGATTGACAGGAGGCATAATGTGGCGCCGGGCATCTCCTTGCCCTCCATCTCCCCTCTTCACCTCTTCTCTCAACTTCCTTAGCCCGGATCTCCTTTCTGGGGGTCAAAGGTCATTCATTAGATTGCCCCCCCCCATCCTGATAATACACTCACACACAGGCAGATACACAGAGGGTGTGTGTGTGTGTGTGTGAGGGTTGTACGCAGGACTTTGTCAGGGGTTGCGAGGGCCGGCGAGGGTTGACAGCTACCATCAGTCTTAAAGCAACCCCCAAAACCCATCTCTAAAACACACACACACACACGCACACATACACACACCCTCAGGGGTATTAGTGTCCTCACTTTGCCCTGAAAGGGAGTTTCACTGACCGGTCACAATGATGACAGAAAATGTGACGCTCCGTCGGTTTGGCACCACAGCCTCAAACTGAACCATTTAACACTGATTAGTTGTTTGTTAAAGGGTAACTTGTTCTGATTTTATTAAGTTCTGGAGCCTATTTTTACAAGTTTTTGTGTCTAAATGAGTGATGGGATGCCATTAAACAACAACGTCGGAAATTTGACCAATATTACGCAAGATCGCAGCAGTCGGCAGAGGCAAAACAAGCTACAATGGAAGTTCATAGGTTGTCATTGTTTTACGAGGTTTAAGTATTACGAGTCCTTTTTTAACATAAAAACATCCCTGAAATTGCTATCCCAAACCCACCAGACTCCATGTAAATCAGCATTAAAGGCGCTTTAAGCGATGTTGGGTCACGGCGCTTCTTTGTTCGAATTATTTTTGAAGTATTATATTACGATGTGAACAGTATGAACAACTCTTAAATAGAGAATGAGAATGATGAATAAATAATAATAATAATCTCACTTTATTTAAAAGAAAAACTAAAATTATGAAATGTCTTGTTTCGTCTTTCCAGTTTTCCAACAATGACCAATTTGGTTTGGTTGAAATAACCTCACAACGTTTCGATTTACATGTGGAAGTATTCTGGCTCTAGATACAATAAGAGGATTGTTTATTTAAATAGAGTCTGGTGAGTTTGGCTATGATGATTTCAGGGAATTTTCTGGTTAAAAAAAAGGATTTTACTCTTTAACAAAACAGTCCAACTCTGTAGGGACATTTTCCATAATGTTGGCAGACACTTGCTGCTATAGTTTGAGCCTGTCAGTGGCAAAAAACAGCACTTTTAGTGAATGGAAATCATCAATTTCTCAGAGGGCGGCTGTGGCTCAGTGGTAGCCTGCCAATCGGAAGGTTGGTGGTTTGATGCCTGGCTCGATCACATGTCGACTTGTCCTTACACTGAACCGAGTTTCCCCTCGATGCTGTGCATCGGAGTGTAAATGTGTGTGTGTTCATCTGATGACCAGGTGGCCCCTTGCACGGCAGCCTCGGCCACAGTGTATTCATTCAAACCTTTATTTAACCAGGATGAAAAAAACTCCTTGAGATTAAAAACCTCTTTACTAGAATGTCCTGGCAAGTGGCAGCAGTGCGGTTTCAAATAGACACAGAGACACTTACAGGTAAATACAGAGACACACTTTCACTCATCATATTCAACAATGTCATCATAAAAAACCTGGGTCCTAAATCAATTTAAAAACAGTGACATGCAGACTGCCTTTCTGCAAGGTGTATGAATGTGTGTGAATGGTGAACGGTTCCTGTACCATGTAAAAGTGCTTTGAGTAGTTGTTAAGACTAGAAAAGCGCTATATAAGAACAGTCCATTTACAATGAACTTTTTTGGGGGCAATTTAGGCTTTTGTTTTAATACTACCGAGGCGAGTTACCCAGGCACCCGACGATGGATTTTAGCCCCTATAGGATTCTGCTGCAGTCCCGTACACGGTTGCTGGTTAAAGCATTCTCGCTCAATATTGGACCAATTTCTTCGTCACTTAGACACCGATGCATTAGAAAAAAGGGCTGTAGTCAAGACCACCTTTGTCAAGTCCAAGACAAGTCCAAGACCAGGACTAGTTGAGTCCAAGTCAAGACGGAGTCCAAAATGGTTCAAGTCCAAGTCAAGACCGAGTCCAGGACTGGGAAAAAAGATCTTATGCATGACAGGATCAAGACAATCCTTTTGGGTTTCACTTTCCCTCCAATATTATTATCAACATAATAAAGACACCTGGACTCGGTCAAGCCCAAAAAGCCCAAAAGCCAAATCTGGCAAAACCAGTGGCCGAGACCGAGACAAGTCCGAGTACGAATACTGGCAAGTCCGAGACCACAGAAAAACGGTCTTGAGTACTACAGCCCTGTTGGAAAATAGTGTCCTGGTTGAAAAAGAATCAAAATTGCCCTTTAAATCCTGACATCTTAATGGGTTACTCAACTTAAAAGTTTCTCTTTAGAGTATTAATCCCTCCCAGTTTCCAACGTTACTGTAGAAATGTGTAATTCTGTCCTTAGCGGAGCACAAAGGCTGCAGTTAGCTGGACAGAGGCCGACTGGCAACACTGGGCGGCTCCCGATTGCATTGAAATGTGGGAATCAGGGAGGTGCTGCTGGAAACAAGTTCACTGTTTGTCCTCAGTAAGTCTTTAGTAAACAGGGCAAACTATGTTCATTTACTGAAGGAAGCTGGATTTTTGTTTCTCTTGAGATAAGAACAGGTTTCAGTATGTTTGGTAACGTGCCACTATCACTGGTGACCGAACAATCACCCACTCAGGAATTTTGATTTTGTTTCAGCTCTTGACAAAAATGGGTTTTTAAGGCAGGTTTGGTAAGAAAAATGATGTTTGAACAAATGTGTTGGTCTGTTGATAAGACATGAGAGACAGGGAAAATAGTTTTGGACTCAAAAGCTGCACACAAAAAAAAAAAAAACGCTTTGACAATTAAAAAAACAAACAAACAAAGTATGAACAAAAGAAATAAAAAGGCTTTTAACTCTGAAGAGCTTTGTCTCCCTACTATTATTTTAAAGATACAGCTTTTTTTCTTTCATTACTTTTCACAGTTGAAATCCATAAAAACGATGAAGCGGCCCAGGGTTCGGCTCCAACCTGCGGGCCTTAGCTGCTCCTCATTCCCCCTCTCTCTCCCTTTTCACGTCTTCAGCTTTCCTTTCAAGTAAAGGCCTTAAAATGCCCCCCCCCCCCCAAAAAAAAAAATTAAAACAGTACCTTAAATACATAGCTGATTATCCACTGAACTCCAAAGTTATGTTTTAAGATGCCGGGAGGTTAGCTTAGATTAGCATAAAGACTGAAAACGTTAGTTACTTTGGTAACTCCAGATTCTATTATATAGGGTACCCTCTAAGGGCTACGCTATGGGTTTATCCCTTCGCGCATGCGCAGTCGTGAAGATTTTCTTTCCCGCCCTAGCGTCCAGCGCGGCCTCAACTACGTCCGCATTTACTGCATATATACAGACGGACCCGTTGTTCGACTCCCAAAACATCAGCTTTTTCTTCACCTAATGTTCTAGGAGCAGGTGGCCCGACTTAGAGGGCTACGCCTATACTAATAGAATCTGGAGTTACCAAAGTCCTAACGTTCTATTTCGTATAGGCTTCGCCCTCTAAGGGCTACGCTATTGGGTTAGGGCGAAGCTGATGTAGTAATGCCCCTGCGGCACAAGGTCCACAAGCCGAACAACACCACATTGCCCCAGCAACAATGTACAGAGGCTAGTCAGAGTCATTCTTCTGACAAAGCCTGCCCTGCCAATGGCGTGGCCGGAAGTTCATGTGGCCCGCAATATGATGCAGTAGTACAATGATTAATGGGGGTTAAGCGTGATTGACCTGTCGCGCATGCAACGGAGAGACATGATTACCTCCGTGCATGCGACATGATTATGACAATGTATGAGATAAGAACTGTGTCTCACAAGAAATACCCCAGGTACAGAGAGGTGGACAGCAGAGCAGGGTCATTGCAGCACTATGGTGAAGGAAATTGGCAACATCAAGGCTCCGCTTTTTTTTTTTTTTTTTTTGCACATTCACGCGGCATTACGGCTCACTGACTGTGGACAAAACCGCATGAGACATGGAATTCAGACATATCTCGCAAGATAAAGCGAGAAGGGGCACGGGGAAGCCCAGGAGGCTGCCGCGCAAATGTCGGCTACTGCCATGCCTTTAAATAGAGCCGCAGACGCCGACAAGCCCTCGTAGAGTGACCCCGAATGTCTTGGGGGGGCCTTTCCCTTCCGAGCATAAGCCTGGGTAATACCCTGCACAGCCAGTGAGACAGACGCTGTTTTGAGAGGACTGATCCTTGGGAGTGTTCTCTATAATGCACAAACAGCTGCTGAGTTTTTCTTATATTTGCCATGCTAAAATGTATTGTGACAGAGCGCGCACCGACACAACCGGTGGGAAGCCTCCTCCGCACCGTTAGCGTGAGGTGGGGGGAAAAAACCCTCGAGGGAAAACACCCTTACCGAAAAGAACAGTTAAAGTCTTCGGTGTGAAGGAGGGATTTGGCTGTAAGGTGGCTGCGCTCCCGTCCCCTCTAATGGAGAGGCAGACGGAGAAACTGACAGTGCACATAAATCATCCTCTCTTTTGGCCGACGTTAGGGCAGGAGAAGTGCTGTCTTAAGCGACAGATTCTGAGCGAAGCCTGTGCCAAGGGCTCAAAAGGGGGGCTTCCCCAGAGCCCGAGCACCAGAGCTAGGTCCCATTGGGGGCGAGGGGCGAACAGCGTTTTTGACGCCTAACCCCCTTCAGAACGCTTCACTCGGGCGGTGCCCCAGGCCGTTTGGGAGACGGAGAGAGCTCCAGCGGGAAGCATCAATCGCCGTCTCGAGGCCCAATCCCCCCAAAGAGGGGAGGGGGACCCTCCCAGAGGGGGGAGGAGGGAAACCGTTGATGGAGGCGCTGCCAGGAGAAGCGGAGTCAGCGGACTCATGCTCGTCGAAAACGCCGTCCGCCAGCGGCTCCAGGTGCCGCCGATTCCTGTCTGTCTGCCCAGCTGCCATCTCCTCCCCGCCCTAGCCTGGCAAACCAGAAAAGCTTCCGCCCGTCGAGTTAGCTCTTTAGACGACAGGCGGCGCAAAACTGGCAGGAGCGTGGCAGGTGAGAGCCTGGCCGGCGTGAACGGCACCCGGCAGGCCTCGCAACGGGGGTAGGTCCGGGAAGGATGTAGCCGGTCCGGCAGGAGGGGCAGACATGGGCACGGCGGAAGGTCTTGAGCTTGACTTCATACTGCGAAGTTGAAGAAAAAGTGGGATTCAACAACGGGTCCGCTCTGTAAATATGCAGTAAATGCGGACGTATTGAGGCCCGCGCTGACCTAGGCGGGAAAGAAAATCTTCACGACTGCGCATGCCTAAGGGATAAACCCAATTAGAGGGCTACGCCTATACAAAATAGAACAGAGGTGTTAAAATGGCATGTTTTAGAAGGTTATGAATTATTACATTTTTTTAAGGAGCAGTGGCTTCATCAAATCTTGCTAGTTGACAACATGATGTTACTGCCCGCCCGCCTGCAGTGCACTTCCGGCCAATAACGGCCGTTTGGTCCTCAGCCCCAACAATATTACCATACATTTCCGTGGTTGGCACTTAGCCTTAGACCCAAGCAGATGGGATGTGAGTTATTATTTCCATAACATTTTCATGATTCTCAATCTTTCAGTTCAAGCTGGATAGTTTTTTTGGAAGAAGGTGACATTTGAAATTAGTAATGTGTTTCTTTGGAAACGCCTGCAGTCGAAATGGAAAGTGTCATGTTGTAACCCAACTTCAAAAGGTCAGTCTGATGCTAGTCGCTCATTACACCCGTAAAGTGACTAAAGCTGTTCATATTTGCCGTTGTCTTACTTCCTTTCATTCCTTTCATACACACGCACACGCACACACACACACACACACACACACAACCTGCCACCAATTAGGAAGTTCCCTGGACCAAGTATTGACTCAAGTTCCAGTTAAATTCCATCCACCTCCTGTTGGACGAGAAACATATAAACTTTATTACCATGAAAGTAATACTGGATGATATATTGACATCAGGCCACAAAATGAGTCAAGGTACACACAACATGGAGTTTTTTATTCTCAGCAGGCCAAGGGAACTTTATCAGGATGCATAGTAACTTGGATCCATGAAATAACTGGCCTTTAAAAATAAAAACCTGTCTGCCTCTATGGGAATTTAACATAGGGGGGCTGTATACTTATGCCCCCTGTATTTTAACATAGGGGGGTGTATACTTATGCCCCCTGTATTTTAACATAGGGGGGTGTATACTTATGCCCCCTGTATTTTAACATAGGGGGGTGTATACTTATGCCCCCTGTATTTTAAAGCTTCTCTGTATGTCCTATATACCCACCGAACTGTCGTTATTCACATATGACAGGGTAAAATCGGTTTTGCATTCTATCACCCCTTTAAGGAAGAACATTTATCTATTTACAATACATCATTCATTCACAAAGAAAATTGTTGACCTTAAAAGGTTGGATTTTTCCTTTTTTAAATTAAGGCATTAAGGCATTATTTACAAAAGATGAATTTTTTATTCCTCTTTTTAGTCAATTTAAGCATGGGTATGCAAACTTATGAGCACCACTGTATGTATGTATGTATGTATGCGTCCGTGTCTGTGATGTATAAATAAAGCATGAGATTTTGTATTAACGAAAAGATAAAAGTAGAGGGGGGGGGGGGGTAGGACTTGATAAGTTTATGAACTTCTTCCTACTCCTTTTTTAATTTTTTGTTCGAATGACTTTCAATCATTTTGGAAGATTGTGCTGAGAAGTACATGACCTTGTTTATCTGTCATTTTAATTATATATACAGTATGTATGCATGAATGTCTGTATTTATTTTTTATTTTAATGTTTTCCATGTTCAAATAAACTACTAACTAATAACAAAATCCTAATGGCTAAACAAAGGGCTGTGTGCTGTGATTGACAGGTCTCTTAGCCCATCACAGTCCCCTCTCACCTGAGCGTCACCCAGGTCCCGCCCGTAGACCTTATAAGCATTTTCTAGCACTAAACAACTGAGATAGATAAAAGTTAGCTGTAAAATCAAATGGTCTTCAAAATGTCCCTTCAGTGACATCTGGTGACATCACTGCTGGGACAGTGTGTCCATTTGGTGTACTTGAGGTGAGACTCGGACCGCTACTTTGAATTCCTGGCAGTCAGCTTTGGCCTTGGTTGTTAAATGAAAACTACAGAAAATGAAAAAGTATTTATAGTACAGTATGCTTCTAAAAATCTACTTTCAGTTAGCTTTTCATCACACACACACACACACACACACACATTAATCACTCCGTCAGTACAGTGTGTACAGGTCATGTACCCTGTTGAGCAATGTTAAGTGACGTCCCACATCCGACACTTTAAGTATAGCCTTTCTGTCTCTCTGTTGTCTTCTTCTTCTACTTCTCCATCTTCTTCTTCTTCTTCTTCTGTGGTTGCACAGCGCTGCATGCATTGTCTGTGCTCAGTGTGACAGTTTGATGAGCCATTAGTCGACATAATTTATCTGTGTGTTCACTCAGTCTGCAGACTCTCTGTCTGCAGGGGCGCATGCCTTTGTCCTGACTGCTGTGCGGGGCAGGGCTTGTCACGCACATGCACAAATATACAATATAAATACGTATACACACAGTCATACAACACTGACGTAAACTATACGTGTCTGTGCTCCGTTATTATGACGTGACAGGGTGTCCCAAAGTGTGAAAAGTTCAAAAGGTGATGTGAGGCGATGAGAAGTCGGGTCAGTAAAAGATGCCTACTCTTTAATGGCTTACACATGACGACAAGTGGCGCATGCAATCACTTTCTGTTGGGTTTTACCCTTTATTTGTGGTGACAGTGGATAGACAGGAAAGGTGGGGGAGAGATGGGGGATGACACACAGAAAAGGGACGCAGGTTGATTTGAAACCGGGCCGCTGCGAAGGCCTCCGCCCACATGGGGCGCACGCTCTGACTGGGTGAGCAATCAATTTTGAAGCATGTTTTCTTAAAAGTATTGTGTTTTTGATAGCATTGTTTAAGCTTTTTTCTACAATTCAGGTCAATATCCAAAGACTCCCAAAAGGACAATCATGTGACCTCAGCCATACGATTGTTTTATTTATCGTAACGGCTGCAGTTTTAAACATAAAGTAAATGTTGTGAAACCGAACTAGTTAAGTTTAGGCAACATAAGTACTTAGGGTTAGTAAAACATAAGGGATTGGCTTAAAATGAGTCAGGTAAAACTAATAAAATGAGAATGTTACAAGACGTAACGTGATGTCAAGGATGTAATTGCGCCACTGACTTGGTAAAATCGATTTATTTCAAAATGCTAGTTGGCTTTACGTTTCAGCACCTGGGACATAAAACCCAGGTGCCTGGGTTAAAGGACCCATATTATGAAAAAAAAATCTTATATTTTGTTTCTCTGGTTCTTTTACATGCATTCAAATTTGGAAAAAAGCTACCCATCCTGTTTTGAGTGAGATCCGGTTTCTAAATGTCCAATGCCTTAAGTCTAAGTCATTGGCAAAACACAGCTACAACACACACTAGTTCACCATAATCTATAAAAGAACTACTTCCATGTCCCTGTTCTGCAGGTATTCCACAAGTGGCCCTTGTCAAGAAGAAGTCTCCCTGCTAATCCTGCCTTGAACTTACCAAAGTTGGAGAAAAAGTTATCTAGCTGATGGGATCTTACCGAGCTAATGAGCATGTTTAGCTCCCAACAAAGATTGTATGTGAGATGTCACCCTCTGGAGCTAAAACAGAGACCCACACACACAGGATGAAAACAGGATCTGCAGCAATGTGCAGTACAACAAAAATATGGTGTTTTTTGAAAATTAAACCATGTAAACCTATTCTGGTACAACCTCTAAATACAATTATGTACCTGAAAATTAGCATAAAATGGGCTCTTTAAAGTACTGTGTTTGTTTGACCTATCCACCAGCCCAACCTTGGAGCTTTTAGACTTCTCTCACTTTTTTATGACTACATCATTGTATGTGAATAGGTTTCTTTAGCTGCCAAATACTGTGTTCATCAGCCGATCGTCAACTTTGTCCGGCAAAATGTTTTTTTCTTAAAACAAGGTTGATTTCAAATGGACGTGACTTCTACAGGGGTCTAAACCTTTGTTTCACAATCTCACAGCTCTATGTAAGTCTACCTTGGATGGGTTAAACATTATGGCTAATAATCAAAATCCTTACGGAGGAAGGGATCTTTTACTTCAGGAACCAAACTGTTGAGCTCTGTAGTTGACATAAACATAATGAACGCACAGAGTAGGGGCCAGAAAAAAACTTTTGCACAGTACAGAAAGTGACTTCTCTTAATACATTCATGATACAGAAAGAGAGATGTGAGGAAGGATAACATCAAGCAAGGGCCATTGGCTATGTGGTGGGGGAGCTGATTGTAACCTCTGAACTATAGGGGGAGATCGGGCAGTGGTCATGGCGACGACAGATCTTCACAACAGGTTGTATGCACTCAGAAACCTGGTGGCTGTCTGGACACATTGTCAAGTTTTTCACAAGTGAAGTCAGTCTTTGGGTTGATTTCAGATGGATGACGGACATGTACGTACAGGATTTTCTGTTAATAATACTAATCATGTCCAATGTCCGAGCAGTAATGGACTGCAATTATCCTTTAGGTTTTTCACAACCCTCATGTTGTCCTCGGGTCAAATTGACCATAGTCCAGTCTGTGATTATCCATCAACATCCATTCCTTTAATTTCGAAAAAATTCCTAATTTCTGCTTTTCTAACTCAAACATTAGGTATAATTTCCTATAAAATAGGTTTATTGACCATAAATTCCAAAAATAACTGTAAAACTTCAGTCAATAAGTTAGTGTTACGAAGTGTTGAAAATGTCAAAAAAGTGACAAATATTGAAGAAAAGCGTCAAAAGTGTTGACAAAAAGGGACATAAACGTAAAAAAAAAAAAAATGCGGATGAAGATAGATGGATGGATGGACTATTGGTGCTTTCACAAAATATTCACATAATGAGATTTTTGTAATCAGTAATGTGGATATAATGACTACGTGGGTGTAGTCAAACAATGGAACAGCTGGAACAGTCTGGTATGTTCAGAAAATTACATCACTCTACTGTAAACTTTACCTTACCTTTAAAAGAAAAGAAAAGACAACACGTTTGTCATATTACGATATCCAAAATCTTAGATAATTTCTGGTCTCACATCAAAATAGCGATATAATATTGATACATTGCCCAGCTCTATATAAAACATGAATGATCATCTCAAGTTCAGAATGTAAAACAAGGGCTCTTAGTTTAGCAGTGTTTCTCAGTTGAAAGAAACGTGTGGGTTAGCAATTTTGATACATATGATGATCAAATATAACACTGTGATTTTGGTCCATAAGAAGAAACACAGAGCTACTTAATGGGAAACGCCATATATCATGTTGACAGTGTTGGGTTTCTGATTTACAATGACCACACCTGCTTTGAAAAGAAAGAAAAGAGGAAAACAGGCGGAGCTGGACGGAGGGTAAACTCAGAGGCCAGAAAGAAAGATAAGAAGGATACAGTATAGTCAATGTTAGTCACATTTAGGATTAGGGCTAACTGGTCTGAAAAAAGGCTGTGGGGGTTGAATGTAACGTCATCTGCGTCTGGTGTTTTTTCAGTTCAGTTCAGTTCAAAATTTATTGTCATATGCACTTTAGTACAAGTACCACAGCAATGAAATACAGTATGCCCTATTGCACTCTCTCAGCACCAGTCAACAGTAACAATCAATAACAATAATATAATATATAATATATATAATAATATATGTTTTTTGTTGCGGTTTCGGCTCACACAGCTCTCACTTTGTCAACCGGACTGTTGCTCAACAGCTGAAGCCACTGGGAGGAGAAGCGAGTAAAACACTAAAGGGGAGAGGCGAAGGGGCTTTATGTCTTGGCGGAGGGCAAACTCCCAGCTCGATAAGAAATATGAGAGGTAAACATTGACCCCATGAGTCCTATTGCTGCTTGTCCAGGTCCATCTTTCACTGGAGAAACTACACAAACAGCAGGGATGCACTGATAACTTTCTTTCATTCCAAGCTGTAAACTTAAAGTATCGTCTGATAACGAAGACTAGCCCCAAGGCCTCACTGTTTCTTTGCTTAACATTGTTGGTCAAAAAATGATCCACATATTCATATTTCTTCAGAAGAAGAATCTGTGTGAAGAATAATGTACCTTTTGTTATCAGATGTTTTGTCTTTAGCAAATTCTATGATTTTGTGCTTGCTGTTAGTATTATTACGATCATTACTTTGCAGAGTTTTAATTTTACGAGTTGTTTTTTTTACGAGTGCATGTTTCTGCTGTTGAATGTCCATTTAGTCAACATTCATTGTGACAGTGCTAATAATGATTGCCCTCTTCAGTAGTTAAAGGCAGAAGTAGTAGCGTGAACTTGGTGTAGCCTCTTGGGAAGGAGGTCAAGATACGATTTTGGGTCCTCTAAGAACCTTGACATTGGAGTCTTGTGATCACATCCCAACAGTCATTGTTTAACCCTTGTGTTGTCTTCCCGTCAGCCATGAAAAACAATGTCGCTTTTTCAATGCTTTTTTTATGTTTTTGGTGTTGACATTTTCAGCGCTTATTTTGACGGCCCAACTTTTGTGACAAAGAATAAATAAATAACTGAAAATGAGTCAAATCTGAGGATGCCTCCTGGGCACCTCCCTGGGGAGGTGTTCCAGGCACGTAGCTGGGAGGAGGCCTCGGGGAAGATCCAGGACTAGGTGGAGAGATTATATCTCCAACCTGGCCTGCGAACGCTTCAGGATCCCCCAGTTGGAGCTAGTTGATGTGGATCGGGAAAGGGAAGTTTGGGGTCCCCTACTGGAGCTGCTGCCCCCGCGACCCAATAAGCGGTTGAAGACGGATGGATGGATGGAGTCAAATTTGACCCAAGAACAACATGTGGGTTAACCACGACTGTATTGTTCCCCTGTCCTTCGCCAAGAGGTTTTTGGTTTCGCTAACAGCGTGGCTCTAGGGATTGAAATGTTGGTGGCTCCTTTTTCTTGACTGAAACACCTTAATAAATTTTGGATGGATGATGGGTCATCATGGAATTTGGGTTCTCACTGTTCCTGTGACCAAGAGCAAACCCACAAGTAAATAAGTAAGGCACTAACCCTAACCTAACCATAACCCTCCCCCGCTCAACAATGGTTGTACTCGCCAAAGGGCGAAAGCTAACCCTAGAATCACTCTCGTTTTGGAACAAGCTTTGTCCGCTTGGTGTTCTGCCTCGCTATATTTGTGTTTGCAGACATGTGTGGCAGAAAAACAGCCACACACGTCTAGTGGGTTATAAGCGATCAATCAATCAATCAACATTTATTTATATAGCACTTTACAGCACCAGCAGGTGTCCAAAGTGCTTTACATCATCAAGAAAACCAACACAACATTCACGTGAAATACAAACAAACAAACAAACAGACAAAGCATAAAAAACAGACAGATTAAGTAACCTATTCATCAGAAAAAGAGTTGTTACACCACACTGTGTATTAAAGCCATTCTAAATAAAAGTTTTAAGTTTTGATTTAAAATGACAACTCCGTCATAGTGCGAATGTCGGGCGGGAGCTTGTTCCAGAGTTTTGGGCCAGCACAGCAAAAGCCCCGATCGCCCCACTGCTGTACCTCGACCTCGGGACTTCTAGAGTCCGTAGATTGGAAGACCGCAACAACCATTTTGCCCACCCAAAGTTAAAGCTCGGACAAATACTTGTGGCAAGGCCATTTAGGGCTATAAAAACAAACAATGCAATTTTAAAATCAATCTAAAACGCACCGGAAGCCAGTGTAGAGTAAAAGAACGGGAGTGATGTGTGCACTCCGAGAAGTTTTTTGAAAGCGACAGCGGCATTTTGCACAAGCTGCAGACGTGCGATGGATTTTTGATTTAGGCCACCAAAAAGAGCGTTGCAATAATCGAGACGTGAACTAATAAAGGCATGAATAGCCCTTTCCAAATCGTGCCTGTTAAGAAAAGGCTTTACTTTAGCCAGGAGACGAAGTTGGAAAAAGCTTGTTTTGACAACATTGCTTATCTGTTTGTCAAATTTCATGCTACAATCAAATGTCACACCCAGATTTTTTACAGTTTGCTTGGCGCATGAAGTCAGAGCTCCCAGACTTAAAGTTTGATTGTTTGACATGTATTTTGTACTGAAGATAATACATTCGGTCTTGTCCTCATTCAGGGTCAGGAAATTGCGAGATAGCCACAACTTGATATCATTAATGCCATTTAGGAGGCAGTTTAGTGCAACACTGTCATTGGGTTGTATAGGCAGATAAATTTGCAGGTCATCTGCATAAAAATGAAATGACAGGTTGTGCTTTTCGATTATAGTTCCTAATGGCAACATATATAAAGAGAACAAGATAGGGCCAAGAATTGAACCCTGGGGATCCCCACAATAGAGAGGAGCAGATGAGGAGGAGAAATCACCCATTGTGACAGAGAAAGTCCTACTTGTCAAATAAGAGCTAAACCATTTAAGTGCAGTGCCTTGAATGGCTACAAAATGCTCAAGGCGTGCAAGAAGGACTACATGGTCCACCGTATCAAAAGCTGCGGTCAAGTCCAACATCACTTGCACAGCAGGATCCCCAGCATCTACAGACGAAGCTATATCACTGTGAACTCTTAGAAGCG
>NC_045738.1:19898027-19903972 GCF_008692095.1 Etheostoma spectabile | reverse complement strand
GCTATGGCGCGTTTTAAAACCAGACTGAATTTTTTCTAACACTGAGTTCTGTTGTAAAAAGACGATGATTGATTTGAATGAGTCTACTGTCTACTATTCACTGTCTACTATTCATCAAGCCTGGTGTTGGTCCAGTGTGCTGATCGTTCCTCCCCAGTAAACAGTGAGCAGCTCCAGTGGGCAGGTGTGTTTGAGGGAGATGGGAAATGAAAGCTGACAAAGCAGTAAAACCAGAAAAGGTTTTACTTCAGTTTAAACAAAATAAGAAAGGTAACACAAGATGACCCATCTGTTAATGGCTAACTAGATCAGCACACATGTGGGCACACATGCTTCCCTCCTGCACTCGCTTCACGCAAGCCTGTAATAAAACATGTAGATGTGCACATAAAAATGGCATTTGTACACAAATAGATTACCAGAAGAGTGAAATGGCCACTCCACAACGTCATTTTCCACTTAGGTCGGTTTAACCCTTGTGTTGTCTTCCTGTTGAAAATTTGAAAATCAACACTTTTGTTGATGCTTTTTGTTGATGTTTTTCTTTATCTTACATTTTTGTCCCTTTTTTCAACACCTTTGACGCTACATTACGTAACACTAAATTTTAAACTTTTGAATTATTTTTGGAGTTTATGGTCAATACACCTCATTTATAGGATATTATACCTAATATTTGTGTTAGAAAAGCAGAAATTAGGAATTAGTTAGACTAAAATGAAAGGAATGGGTGTTGATGGATAATCACAGACTGGAATATGTAAATGTATAGGAAAACGGGTCAATTTGACCCGAGGACAACATGAGGGTTAACAACCAGATCACAGAGAACAATATTTAATTTTTTGTTTTTTGTTTTATTCACATCTTTGCATAAAATAGCCTTTCCTTGATCAAAATGTAAGGAATTGGTATTCATTCATAGGTGAAGGGCAACACGGTTGGTGTTGCCCAACACCACATTTATGACTTAAACACAGCTTTATGATACCATAATTTCAGAGAACACACATATATGTGTGTGTGTGTGTGTGTGTGTGTGTGTGTGTATGTAAACACTTTCCAACAGCTGTTGCTCTGAACATGAAGTCAGGATATTGAATCTCTCTGTGACTCTCACTGTTAATAGATTAGCTCCATACAGCAAATTTTCCTGTCCATTTCAGCCATAAACACACCACCGGTTTGCTAACATGGGGCCACATCATGTTTGACTAGGACTCTACATCATGCCAGCTATGTCCGATTTAATGATGCATGAAACGAACAGCGGAGGGGAGAAACGCTTCAAAAACACTTAGATAGATAACTTTATTGTCATTACACATGTACAAGTACAAGGCAACGAAATACCGTTTGGAGCATGCCTCCGGGCCGCTGCTAATACAAGCGCCGCCACACGCACTCCTTGAAAATGATGTATGCAGACAGCAACATGGTAATACAAACATCACAACGTCTAATTGTAATAGAGATAGTAGACATTGGGACGCTCAGAAACACAACATTGGAAACCACTACTTTAAAAAAAAAAAACTTGAAGTTTTAAATAAAATCCAGTATACATCTTTGACCCAGATAACATAAAAAAAAAAAACTATCTGCAACTGCTCCGCTCTTACCTCGTTGTCATTTTTGTCATTATAAACGTGTAGAGGGTCAAGTGCCAACAACTAGCATAGCTTTAGCTCAAAGATCTGACCCAGAACCGCTCGTACAATTACAAGTTGGCACTTATAAGCAATTACCATAAAAAGTCAAACCTCTTATGAAGTTATCTAATATTAGTCATTAATAGTGTTCAAACAAAGAAACCGTACAATTATTGACTATTAGACAATCAGGTTATAATTGTTAAGGCCTATTTGTGTGATTTGATCACGCGTCCATGCACGACAAACAAGTTGGTAGTAAATAGTTGTCAAATGCTGGCTGTTACTGATCCATGTGGTAGCTCCCAGATCCAGCAGAGGTCCCTATCTGCCCTCCTGATGAGAGCTGAGTCTTTGCAGCTGCCTGCCATCATCTCTCCCCCAGCCCTGTTCAATCAGCTCGTCAGCCTGAGCCAGTAGGTCTGACCCTTGTCTCCAAGTTTAATTGTAAGAACTTGAGTTCCTCAGTATTTTAGCCAGTATTTTTTTTTTTTTTGCTGTTGCCAGAGTTTTAGTATTGGCTTTTCTTCAGTTCATAGAATGTTTTGCTGTATTTTTTGGTTCCTGTCAGCTACTGCCTAATGTAAAGGTTTTGAAGAGACACTGCCTTGTCTCCTGTCTTTTTGGCAAATAATATTTCAAATGCATAAACCCTTGTGTTGTCTTACTGTCCAAATTGAAAGTCAACACTTTTGTTAACGCTTTTAATCTGTTTTTTTTTTAAACTTTTTCTTACTTTGTTGTCTTTTTCTAACACCTGTGACACTTTTTTCATAGTCACTTTTTTAAGTTTTCAAAGTAACACTAACTTATAACTTATTTTTGCAATTTATGTTCAATAAACCTCATTTTTAGGAAATTATACCAAATGTTTAAGTTAGAAAAGGAGAAATTAGGAATTATTTGGACTAAAATTGATGGATATGTATGTAGATGGAGTATCACAGACTAGAATATGTCAACTTTTACTTAATCATTTTTTAAACAGCTATATATGATGTAACTGAATAACACCCCCCTAAATCAATGAAAGTAGAGATGTGCACTTGCCAAAGAGCGTTGGGTGGAATCAATCATGTTATTTTGGGTGGTTAAATAGAACACTGATATAGGAAAACAGGTCAATTTGACCCGAGGACAACATGAGGGTTAAATTCAATGAAGTTATGAGCCATGTTAATGTGTCAAAAAGCAGTGCCATTGTGTGAAACGCACTCACCTGAAGCAGTGACAGGCTTGAGTCTATCATCAAGTCTGTGTCTCCATCTGCTGGTCATCACTGTACTGCATCTTATGTCCAATTGGCACTCCTACCATTGGCGAGGCCATGTTTTCTGGATTTTCACAATAAGAAACACTTGGATATTTCTAACTAAATAGGCTGAATTTTTAGACATTGAAATTTGATTACTTTATAGTCTCACTTTCCTGCAGAGGAGGGTCTGGCTAGTCAACGCAGCACTCCGGGATGGGACGAAAACATGCACTGGTTTATTGGCATTTCTTTAACCCTTGTGTTGTCCTCGGGTCAAACTGACCTGTTTCTAAGTGTTTTATATCAGAAATATGGATTTCTTTCAACCAAATTACCCATGATTCCATACAACGGTCTCCAGGTAAAATTAATGATTACCTTCGTTGATTTTTTTGGGGTGTTTTATTTAATCTTATAGCATTTGAATTCTTTTTTTTATGGTTTCAAACCAGTATCTGGACTAAACTTTGACATCTACCCATCTGAGATCCTCTATTGGTCAAAATTATTCATAATTCCTGCCTTTTTAACAAAAAAATGTACATATAATTTGATATAAATGAGGTTTGTTGACCATTAATTCCAAGAATAAATGTAAAAACTATTATTAAACCAGCTCAGGTTTTCAAAAAGAACGCCAAAAGCTGGAAAAAAGTGAGAAATGACTGGTTTCACACGCTCACACGCGTGTTCAAGAGCATCTCTAAATGTAACTGTAAATAATTCATTCAATGTTTCATAAATTGAACAAATAGTCTTTATTTTCACAAAAACGTAAATACAGTAAGTGGGGCAAGAGGATGAGGGTCAAACGTTACTGAGCCTTGACACAAAGGTTAAATTAATATAATTAATGTAAATCAGTGGTTCTTATTCTTTAGAATTTCAGTGGTTTTAGCTGATCCCTCAACATTAATTTAACTTCGGGTCCCTGGTCCCTACACCAGGGACCCCTGGAGCTGTTCACCAGAGACCCAAATCTTCTCAGCTGTTGCTGACATATGCCACTGTTTCTTCATGTGGTTCATTGTGTTTGGCACGTTGTCTGGGTCAGTTCTTATATTATAAGACGTTAATAATGTAAGTAATGTAAAGGCTAAATGCTCTAAAACCTGTTGATACTACAACAATGCAAAGGCTCTTAACCCTACAGTTTTGCACATATCATGCAAGACAAAACCCTCCAGAAAGAGCCATTTAATGGTTTATTTTTCAATAAGAATTCCTGGGGGGGATAAACCCAGACAATCCTAGGGAGAGACCCCCATCAACCACATAACAAATCCCAATTCAAACCTTGAAAGATAATGATGCTGAAAGAGCCAAAGAAATTGCTTTGTGCGCAGGAAAATTTGGGTTGGCCCCCCCCAAATCTCACGCCAAGGTTTTTGGAAAAGTTGGCAGCTCTGCAAAAGTTCACGAGGACAGGACAAAACGACCTGACAAGAGACAAGGGAAGCACAGACATTAAATACACAAGGTAATGAGGTAACGAGAGGCAGGTGACATGAGGGCAGGGAATCAGGTGGAAAACATCAGGTAATCACAAGAGCAAGAAGTAAAACTAAAAACAGGATGAGACAAAAACCCGACTTCAAAATAAAACAGGAAACAGAACACATAGACAATCAGGGGAACACAGGACAGGATCAACAACACAAGACCGTGTAGAAAACAAGATACAAACACAAGACAGGGTAAAAAATAAAAAAAATAAAACACATGTGAATTAGTTTTGTAGCTATAGAAGAAAAAGGTGATTATATTTCTTTGAAGTTCCTGTGCTTTCATAGTCTATAATATAACTTTTGTAATTCAGCATTTTAAATTTTTAAACTGGAATGACTAGCAGCCCCTGGACCAGGAGTATGGGTTTCTTAGATTTCATGTCATTCACATGCAACTCAATCTTTTCATTTTTCTCACTGATAAGCATCTCTTAGCACAGGAATGCATTCTGGAAAGCAATGGCAAACCAGGAGACATTAAGCACATGATGTATGACTCTAATGCAACCCTATCTATCTAGACCAGATCTAATAAGAGAAGAATTCAAATGGTTTGCAGTTGCTCTCATAATTGCAGAAACACCTCTGTTGCCTGCAGTGTGTTGCTTCAATAAATGTCCTTTTAATCTGCTTGTCAAGGTGACCTTATTGCATTCTTTCTGTGAAATGCACAGCCAGGATGTGTCTGATGAATGAAAGCTGGTATCTCAGTGCTTCTGAATGCACCGACAGGATTTTTAATTTCAGCAGAGAACAGAAGGAGCACAGCAGCTGGGTGAGCAGCACACTGTTAGACTGGAAGGAAGAGATGATGTCAGGGCCGGCTGGCTGACATGACCTGCCCGCATCAGACACTGGGTGGTGCTCACGTTGCCTTCATGTAAGAGGTATGTTAAAGGTCCCATGACATGGCGCTCTTTGGATGCTTTTAGTGGTTAGTGCTTAGTGGTCCCTAATACTGTATCTGAAGTCTCTTTTATATAGACCTTAGTGGTCCCCTAATACTGTATCTGAAGTCTCTTTTATATAGACCTTAGTGGTCCCCTAATACTGTATAGGAAGTCTCTTTTATATAGACCTTAGTGGTCCCCTAATACTGTATAGGAAGTCTCTTTTATATAGACCCTAGAAGTCCCTAATATCATGCCTGGAGTCTTTGTGCGGAATTCCAGCCACTAGAGCCAGTCCCACAATGAGCTTTCCTTAGCATGTGACATTTCTGAATCTGTAGCTTTTGAGGGGGGGGGGGGGGGGGGGGGGGGGGGGGGGGGGTGGGGGGGGGGGGGGGGGGGGGGGGGGGGGGGGGGGGGGGGCGTAGTTGTGGCCTTGACCAACTACCACTTTGCTAATTTGAAAGCCATGATGTCTCTCTCTCACTGGTGGGCCAAATTCTCTGGGAAGGCAAAACAGAGAAAGGGGAGGTAACCTTGCCCCTTTTGAGGTCATAAGGGGGTACCCATTCCAGATTGGTCCATCTAAGCTTTCATTATCTCAAAAGCAGAGCAGGATACCCAGGGCTCGGTTTACACC
>NC_045738.1:19892959-19898017 GCF_008692095.1 Etheostoma spectabile | reverse complement strand
TCTAGCCACTGGGGGACCATAGGCAGGCTGGGGAAACGCATTTCAATGTTAAAAAAAGTTCATGCCGTTGGACCTTTAAGCCTGCCTCATGTGTGAACCGGTTTTATTTTTGTAGTGCTTATCATAATTTATTTTCTACTTTTAAACAGTGACAAATTCTCTACTTCACAGCATGCAATCCTTTGCTTTGAAGTCTTTTGCAAACTGGCAACATGGGGCAGCTTTCTTTAGTGTGTGTCTCTAAAATAAGTTTGAAGACATTAGGCTCGCTGGAGAGGAACTGCGCTTCATCTGTGAAGTGGACGAGAGCAGGCGGCAGCAGGCGGGGGGGGGTCGACAAAATGCAGCGGCCAAGTTGGACAGTTTCCAGCCATTTCCAGAAACCTTCAGGCTAAACAGGAGGTCATAGAAACATTCACATCCTGTAAGGTCAGATTCCGATTTAATAAAATGTTATCAGACACGTACATCAGCGTGTACACAAATCTCCAGTTGTTTTTATGACAGAGTAGCTGTCAAAATGCTCTACATAGGATCTGTTGCTGATTTTAATAAACAACAGACTGTATGTACTGTAGATGATCTGTAATCCCCTTGACTTCTAAACGATCAGCCACAACCATGTGTTCTGTACAGAATAAGCCTTTAAATCAGATGAATGGCAATTCAAATCCGATTCAAAAACCGTAAAAAATGTATATAAAATGTGGTCATGTTGAATCAATTCTGACCCAATCAGCTGTTAGATCAGCTGAGAGGCCGGTGTTTCCCAGCATGCTCTGGGTCCGCCTGGGTTTTGCAGTCGGTGAAAAGCAACTGCGCCTTCTTCCGGGATCTCGTTGGGTTAGCGTTGCCCACGTGTGCATGACGTCAGAGCGAGTCGGGATCAACTCGGACACAAATCTAACCAGCATGCAACGGGTGCCGATTGCAGGTGACCGATTCTGCGTAGACCAGGCTCATCTCGAACAAGCTTTGTATTGAGCGGTCGAGATTCCTAAAGCCTTTGAACGCTCACACAGGTGATTTCAGGTAGATTAGACCTCTGCTCAGGTTGAAGCTGATGCTGCAGCTTTGATGGCAAATCATTGCGTCGCAGTTTTCATCTACCAATAAGAAGGTCATTTGTCCCACCCTTTCCGGTGCAACAAAGCTAACAGGTGGCTCAGGAAGATGTCAATCAATCAGTGGAACCACACCCACACAGTCCTGGGAAGAGGGCTAATCAGAATCCAAACACCAGTCCATGGCCTTTAACTATAAAATATATTAGAAAACAGGATAACATCACCTATTGAGAGGATTTCTTTTGAAAAAATAAGCAAAAATGCAATCAAAACTCAACTAAAAGATTAAAGTCATTACGGAGTTTACTGTAAAAATTATAATTTTAAATTCTAACAAATGCTGTGTTATTCATAAATCATTACCTTGTATGTTTGCTGCAAACACAACACAGTTTGGGACATGAATGGCGGTCAGACAGGCTGCTGTTATATAATTAATGGAGCTCCACATCTTTGTAAAGGCCCCGTGTTGAGTGTCTCCAGACTGCATTGTGTGCAGTCCTAAAGAGGGCTGCGTTTAACTTTAAATGCTTCTTCGCCCTACTTATGTTAATGAGACGGAGGATGCAAGGCCGCCTGGCCCATGTCTGTGCTGCAGTCTGAGTCAAGATGTGCATTTCATTATAAGCCGACGGACTGCGATGTAACCAGCAGATGCTTTTGGAGTGAAATGTCAACATCCTTACTTGTATTGAGGGATTTAACTGGATCCTTTGGTTTGAATACTCAGACTAAAGGAGACACTTTGCCCCTCTTCCATGATTTCTGACTCTTAATAAAAACATTAATCGAAACTGAAAATAATTTTGTACTGCCTGCAAGGAATGCTACAGGATGAATTTTGAAACTCCTGTGCACGCTTTAACAATCTGAGTGGTTATTTAAAGCGAGTCAGTAAACTCTGGACCAACAGGTGACTGTATTTGTTTTTCTATGAGATGAATTACAATTAACATAATTCATAGACAGCTCAGCATTTATTTTTCTGACTAGTAAACATCTCATTTCACAGGAATGCATTATTGAATCACTCCAGAAAAGAAAAGGTCAAAGCAGGAGTCATCAAGCACCTGATGTATGCATGCAAATGCTCTCATAAAATGTCTGTTTTAATCAACTAGTCGGAGTGACTTTGCTGTATTCTTTCTCTGAAATGCACAGCCAGGATGTGTCTGATGAATGAAAGACGGTCTCAGAGCCTCCAGGTCTGACGGCATTTAATGTGCCTGCGTTTTCCTTTCGGGAATACAAAACAGAAAAAGCCGAGCTGCTGGATGAGCACTGCTCTGTTGGATCGAGAAAGGAATGACGTCAAGACCTCAGCTGGCTGACATGAATTACCCCCCATCCAACACTGGGTGGTGCTCAAAGTCTGTTCCACAACCGAATAGGTCTTCGATCACTCAGGTTTCAAAGTGCAATAGACATGAATCAGGTAAGCCTGCTAAGTTAAGTCAGTGTGGCATTAGTACTTTTATTTCAAGTGCTCATATGCTTTTTTTCCCCCCCTCCTTGTGTGCACGTTATAAGTTTACTAAGTGAAAAAGCCCAAAGCCCACCTCACAGGGACTTACGATCTCCAACAGAAAACACTGTTCACAAACAGCTCTATTGTAGTCCAGCCATTTCTTCGGTCACTTTGTAACACGTTAGAATGGTCGCTGAGCCCTCATACTCTGCTTCTGACTGGCTAGTAGTCCTTAGCTAGCTACTGCTCATGTGCGACTCCCAAAGATGGAATGGAAGAGTGATGCCTCACTGTAGCTAAAACTGCGCTCACACAGGGTGAACAGAGGAGCCGGAGCAATGTGCAGTACAACAATATGGTGTGTTTTGAAAATTGAAACACAAACCTTTTCTGATATAACCCGTTAATACAAGTGTGAACCTGAAAATGAGCCCTTTAAATACTTCTTCCAATAGTCTGTTGGGAACATAAACCCAAAAGGTTAACTTTGTTTTAAGAAATTAAAAGCAAACAAAATGTGACCACATCTTTTTGGGCCAGACACTAATGAAAAGTGCTGGGTATCGTTAAGCTCCTACAACACACACCCTGTCTGTGCAGAGTAGATTTTCCTGCGTGACTCAACATGTAAACAGCCAATCACCAGTATGATTAAAGCTCGGAAGAAGCATACTCCCTGACGCTAATGAGATTTATTCCCAAGTCAAAAACCTATCCGGATGTACAGCTGTAGTCTAAAGTTTTGACTTCAGATGTTGCATGTTCTGTATGAGTCTGCAAAATGTCCTAGAAACAGTTCAGATATTTTTAAGTGGGATTGTAAGAAGTACTGTATCCACAGTTTGGGTATTCCCACAGTAGATGGCTGTTGGCATGCCACAAGATTGGAGAAGCAAGCAAGAAGTATAGGACTCAATGTCAGCTACTGCTGTTGAAGGGGGCAGCAGCTAAATGTCTTTACCGCTTTACTTTAACAAGTGAATCCAAAATAACTCTTTAAAAATCACTAAAGTCACACAAAAAGCGAGCCTTTAAGTTTAAAGGATTAGCTACAGTGTACAACCATAGCATTACATCGATTAGCTTCTTTGTTAGTACTCCTGCCCGTTTTGCTAAACTGGGAGAGCGTGGCGACCATTTATACTATAACTAGTACTTGAGTGGTGATAAGTACCTCATGCAAACCCAATTAAAAAACATCCAAACTATTCCTTAACCCTTGTTTTCCCATGTCACGAGACGTTATTTTATATTAGCCTTTTCATTTCATCTGCCGTCGTAGCCTCGCCCTTCGGGTCTCGGAGACTGTTTTTATGCATGTTTGAGTACAGGATGGTTTAGGGATCCGAGGATAGTGGGATACGCGGTCGAATGAAGGACGGGTCTCTGGGACCCTGGAGGCCAAGGTAGCAGAAAAAATAAAATAAAACAGGACAGGTCTCTAGAACCCGAAGAAAACAAGGGTGATAGACATTAAGTCCAGCTAGCTTCTTAAAATAACAGACATGAACACAAGACAACATTTTTATTAAGATGGACTTTTCATAGACAAATTGAGTTTGTAGTGACGTACTCTTTTGCAACATTACAAGGTGCTGTGATTAGGATGCATCCAAAATGACATTTAGTTGATTCAATGTAAACATTAGACTTAGTCTCACTTGGAACCAGGGTCCTTCTTGCATTTCATGCTTTTATCCTCATCTATGAAGAATTCATTGCAGGCAACGGTCAGTGCAGCAACCAGAACGACAAACTCCTGGAAGTCCACCTCGCCGTCCTTGTTTTCATCCAGGTCATGCATAATCTTCTCAACCACCATGGGGTCCTTGCTGGCCTAAAAACAGAAGAATCCTGATGAAAACAAGCCAACCAAAGAGAAGCAAGTTTCACAAGATCAAATCTTGTTGCTGAGAACTGAACAATGGAGCTTATGCAAGAACTGCGTGTAACCGATTCTACAGTCAGTGACACGTTCCAATTACAGAATCTATCTGGTACAAGAAGGAAATTCATGAGTAGTCCAAATCTGCCAGACTGAGACTAAATAGTACCAGAACGTATTGAAATATCCCACAACCCATTGCAGGTTGGTCAATTAATATTTCATTACGACACAAGTTTGGAAAAGTGTTGTGTTCATAATGAATCTGCAACTGACAAAGGGAAATGCCTTAATTTCCATCTTCATTGGCCAAGATGTGCATTGGACTTGTAACAACGGCACTTGTGATTTTTAGATCAAGTTATGTTTAGTTGGTTAATGACAGTTTTGATGACATAATCCACCCTGAGAAGATGTAGCTGTACCTTTGGGGTATGTAATTACTTCCCACTTTTAGGCTAAGTTTGTCAGCAGGATCACAAAAACTACTGGCCTGATTTTCATTAAACTTTAGGAAGGCGTAGGGCCATTAAAATTTCTCACTCTCAACCACATTAATAGAAAGGGCATTCCTGGGGGGAGGTCTGCACTCTGACCAAAAGATGTCAATACCATTTACTCAGTCAAGTCAATAGTCT
>NC_045738.1:19891525-19892949 GCF_008692095.1 Etheostoma spectabile | reverse complement strand
CTGGATTAACATTGCTGCCCCCCCCCCCTCCCCCACTAGATAAGTCCAGGACCAGGGAGACATATCTGGCAATGCAAGACCATGGTTTAAGATACTCACCGCAAGGAATTCGGTGAGTTCTCCCTGTAACAGGTTCTTCAGCTCTGCTTTGCTCAGCTTGTACTTGTCCCCTTCTTTTCCAGAGTAGGAGTGGAACACGGCGATGAGGCCCTCCATAGCAGTTTGCAAGTGGGAACACATGTTTAAATCCTAAAAAGAAAAAAAAAAATTATAAAAAACCCAAATCAAAAAGAGTCCCACATTAAAATTTCTGCTGGGAAAATATTGGGTCTATTTAGACAAAGGGCCTTAACTTGCACCCGTCGCAAAGCCAGACACAAAGTGGCTTTGCCATTTTAAGACTGATGCAATTGTTTATTTCCCATCCAGCTTCTGTCATTTAATAGCAAATGCACCTACGCCAATCTTTGCACCCATGGGCATGCTGGTCTTACAGGGAGGTGTGTTCAGGTGCATTAGTTATGCATTATGTAAAACCTATTCATGCCACGTTTTACATCTCAGAAATATTGTACGGTTCAAACACAAAATGCATGTACACACTGTACAAGTACAAATCAAATGATTAGTGGATTCAACAACTGTTTTGATCATTTCCAGATTTTAAAATGAGGATTTTCCTTAACTTATAGGTACATTTTGCTGATCATACTGGCACACTTTTACTCAAGTGACATTTTAAAGGCAGGCCTTTTACTTGTAACAGCGTGGCATTAGTACTTTTACTTAAGTAAAAAGGATCTGAAGCTGAATACTTCTCCATTGTAACTGAAAGGTCTCTTGAAAGAAGAAATTCAAAAGTATGTTAAATTCATGCAAACAAAAAACCTTTGGCGCGAGTTAGCAATAAGTATCGTCCCAAAGATGTATTCAGTACAGATACCTTGGCTTTTACACTGGTTCAGCTCCTACAACGTGAGCCCCGTTTCTGTGTAACAGAGTGTTTCCTGCATGACTGTCTGCCAATCACTAGTATTTTTAGAGCTGGCAGAAGCATGCAGCGTGCTTATTGGCTCTCTGACGCTAATGAGAGTTACTCCCGGGAATTACAAGGGTGCAAGTTTGGGTTAAACATGGGGTGAGAGCTCCTCACCAGTCTAGCAAAAACGGTTTGACCGGGGTGTCTTTGACTTTTGAGCAGAAAGAAATTTCCTGAATTCTGGTGAATTTTTCCACAACAACATCCCTTTTCTGCAAGTTGGAGGAAGGTCAGGAATGAGAGCCAAGAGTTAAACCGTTTGAATATCTAACCTTACACCTGCCCCTCAGTCATTTGAGAAGCTGCTACAGGGAGGCCGAGTCATTTCACCTCCACCCTCAATGATTCAGGGGAGCAGGACAAAGCACCGACACACCACAATCTC
>NC_045738.1:19889803-19891515 GCF_008692095.1 Etheostoma spectabile | reverse complement strand
CCCCCCCCCCAGCTTTCACATAAAGAGAAATCTAAAAATCGCAGCTTGCATTACCTTCTATATCAACTTCCTGATGCACTAATGCCGAGGAATAACTCGGTCGGTCATGTTTCATCATCTAAGTGTCTGATGATGCTTATCGATGAGTGGAGACGTGCTCGCGTTAATAATGCAGGGCCGCTCTGTGTAGCCTACTCAAGAGTCTGAATGCCTAACTCTCAATCTACAGTTGGAGAGCCAGACGTGCTACATCACATTCCCCTAATTAGTTGCAATGATTGCCGGGAATCATTCAACCCCGCTGTGATTGGGGAGCTAATTAAAAGCCTTGAAATGCCAGTGCAAAGCTGGGGTTCTTTAACGCAGAGACAAAAGCAGGAACATTTTGGAAATTTTAAAAACCAGACTGCAGATGCCAGATGCCCCTCCCAATGATAAAACTCAAAAACATAAGCTATGTTTTGCAATGTTCCCTCTTTGGCAGATTGGTCTTTTTGAACTCACATGGCAGATGTGAGTGAAACCATGTTGTATTTCAGAACCTGCTAGTCTCTCACAAAGTTACATAATTGTTTACATGTCAAGCAGTTTCACCTGTTAAAAAGTTCTAAGAAATAAGCACCAACACCTTTTTTTAATTTCATAATATAAATTTGAGTTTCCTCACACCCCCCCCCCTCCAGAATCCTCATGCAATTATAAATGTGATCTCACAGTGGTTTTCATGCCACTTTTCTACATCTCAGAGGGAAGTATATTGTACTTAAGAGTTTTTTTTTTTTTGTTTTTTTTTAAACACACCACACGGATAAATGGCAAATATGAACCATAAATGTTGTATATCATTAATAATGAAGCTAAAAGTAAACATCTAATAAGTATTTTTACATAAATGGCATGACTGTATTGATTTAAAAGCCTACTAATGTGGCAGGTCCACCAGACCCAGGAACATTGGCCACTGTAATAAAAACACCACACAAGGATTAACTAACAAATACACACAAAAAACCCACAGGCACTCACCTGACCACTGACCCTAACAGCTGCTGGTGGAAGTGGCTTCAGCTCTCATCTCATCAGTTATATATAGGCTCCTCTCACCTGTGTGCAAAGCAATCAGAATCAGATAGGTGTCTCCCTCCGGACAGCCATGCAACCAGCGGCCATGTAAGGTCACCACGGGTGCTTTATTACAGCTGATGAGACACAGCTGCGAGTTATCACACGGATGTGGACAATTAGGTCCAAGGAGTGGAAGCCAGCATGTTTAATAGCACCATACACATAAGACCCACACACACCACCAGTGGTAACAAAAAGAAGCAGCAGCGGTGGAATGGAAATTTACTCAAGTGCTGTCCTTAGGTACAGTAAGGGGAGTGTTGTTAAATCGAAACAATTTCTGAAAATTTGAATTCTGGAATACTTCACAGAATTTGTCAAATGTCTAAGCTCTGAAAATGTTGACCTTTCTAACTTTTTATAAACATCAAGCCCCTTACAACATGCAAAAGAAAAAGAAAAGCTTCATTAAACATATCCAGACTTTCATTAAATATATTTAAGGATCATTTAATTTATGCAGACCTTCATTCCATATATGTAAACATCACACACATATACATATATATAATCTCCTAATCTATATCTATTTATATACAGTGTGTGTATATAATTTTTATATATATATATATATATATATATATATA
>NC_045738.1:19881581-19889793 GCF_008692095.1 Etheostoma spectabile | reverse complement strand
TGTGTGTGTGTGTGGGATTTCCACCATACTGGTCTTTATATCCCTATATATATTTATACTGTATATGTATATAGAAAGGTGGGATTTCCACCGTACTGGTCTTTATATCTATCTATATATCTATATATCTATATATATATACTGTATAGGTATATAGAAAGGTGGGATTTCCACCTTACTGGTCTTTATATCCCTGCCTCAGTGGAATTTTGAATAAATAATTCATCATTATGCGTTTTGGCATGGCTTGCCTAGTGACACTATATCCATGGTGGGGGATTTAATTCTTGCATGTTTGGTTTTGTTGTGCGTGATCCAAAAACCTGCACCCTGCATATATATAGAAACCGCATATTCACCTATTTTCCCATTTTGTTCTTAGCTGTTATGTTTGTTTAGATATTAAGAAATAGGTTGAAGCACTCCCTTCCTTTTCCCTGCCATAGCCCTGCCCTGTGTGCTGACCGTGTTCATGCCTCGCTTATGTATATCAAGTGTGACTAATGCTTTCCTCATTTGCAGTCAGGGAAATGATTATGTTTGAACGACTGACGCAACTAGCAATACAAATTAACTTCAGGCCAGTCAAGTGAAATCATCTTTTCACTGAATGCAAACCGCTGGGGTTGATTTACATCAGTATCTCCAGGTGACCGATTTCAAAGCGTCATGGATATTTGCATGCTTCTAAAAATTTAACTTAGGTCCGGTAGACATATTTCTAAAATCTAGATGTGTTATTCTCAGTATTAAAGTTGTATTCCCTGTATAAATGTTTAAAGTAGGAACACACAGATAGTTTGCTAAAACTTTAATAACCTTATAGTTTAGGAATGTGTTTTTCTGTACCAGACAGAGAGGTGGGCCTGTGTGTGTGTGTGTGTGTGTGTGTGTGTGTGTGTGTGTGTGTGTGTGTGGTTTAGTGTGTTGTTTGTGATGGGAGAGAGCAGGAGGAAGATCTGCCCAGAGACAGGAGAGGGAAGATGATAAAAGATTGAATTCAATTTTATTTATAGTATCAATTCATAACAAGTTATTTCAAGACACTTTATGATAGAGTAGGTCTAGACCACACTCTATAATTTAGGACCCAACAATTCTAGGTAGTAATTCTCCCAAGAGCAAGCAGTGTGACAGTGGCGAGGAAAAACTCCCTTTTAGGAAGAAACCTCGGACAGAGCCAGGTTCTTGGTAGGCGGAGTCTGACGGGGCCGGGTGGGGGTGTGATGACGTGACATGAGGGAAAGCTTTAGGCGGGCTTCACAAGTTGATTGAGACTTTGCTGATTAGAACTCTGTATACATTGCTGTGGTCAGGGAAGCTTAGAGTCATTTTGTGAAACCACAATGTGTATCTTCTGGACTAGTATACTGTGTTTAACTTGAGCTCTCTGTCTCATACTACGTTTACACGTGGGCGACTATTTTCATAAACAGACATTTCAACCTCTCCGGTTTCAAAAATAACATTGTGCACAGCTGTGAGTTTTCAGAAAAGTGTTAATTTACACGTACCAGTGGATATATGCGGCGAATGCGGTCAAGAGCGCGCCAAACCTGTAGGTGGCAGTGTTACGAGAAGCTCAAGCCCACGTTAGCCAATCAGAATCCCGATAATAGCAACAACAGCAACGAATCACTAGGCTCGTTAGCGATGAACTGCGCCTCGGCTGTATAGTGGACGAGAACAGGCGGCAGCAGGCGGGGGCGGGGACAAAAAGCAGCGGTAAAGTCGGACAGTTCCCAGCCCATTGCTGAACAGGAAGTGACATAATCCCAGTGGTCCGATTCCGATTTAATAAGATGTTATCATACCCATATATCAGCTTGTACACAGTCTCCAGTTGTTTTAATTATGAGAGAGTAGCTCTCAAAATGCTCTACATTGCTGATTTTATTTAACAGACTGTAGATGATCCGTGATCTGAACAGATTTAGTCTCTCTGACTTCTAAACGTGACTATCAGCCACACAACGTGTTCTGTACAGAATAAGACAAAGTTAGCAGTTAAAATCCCTGTAAAACGTTGTCATAAAACGTCATGTTGAGTCAATTCTGAACCAATCAGCTGAGAGGCCGGTGTTTCCCAGCATGCTCTGAGTCTGCCTGGGTCTTTCTGTTGGTGAACTGCAGCCGTCGTGATCTCGTATCGTTGCCTACATGCGCATGTGCATGACGTCAGATTAAGTTGGGCTCAAGGACGACCCAAATCTAACCAGCATGCAACGGGGGGGCGATCGCCGGTGACCAATTCTCATCTCAGATGAGCCTACTTCCTCTCTCTTCTCTTCCTCACTTCCTCGGCTGCTTAAACCTCCGGTTGTCTCACTTTACATAAAAATGAAGATTTCACAAATCTCCACTCTGGCCGAAGTTTAGAAAAGACTCGTTTTCAGAGGCAAATTCTCCATTTGCATGTTAATGAAGGGCACAAAAGAAGGGAAATGTCTCTGGTTGTCAAAATAACCCTGTAACCATGAAACAGGGTCTCAGATTGATTCTTGTCTTCTGGTTAACTTAAGTCCAATGGAAGAAGGTTAAATTGTAGTCAGACCTTATGGCCTTAGGGCATTATTTTCTACATAATTCCCTACAGGCCTCAGTGTTCAAGACTAATGTATATTTGATACAGAACTGCAAATGGAAAAAGGTCACAGCAGTCAGCAAAACAAGCTGTGCTGCAGTTCTTCCCCTTTGTGTTTCCCACTTCCCTGTGTCTTCTCCTCTTCTTTATAAAGCACATCTAAAAAAACGGAGTTGAGCCATGGAGTGTAGAGTTCATGGAGAATATGTATGCTCCATAGTGCGGCATATTGCAGTTTTTTTCTCAATTGCAAAACATTCTGCACTCTAATGCACCTGCCATCCACACAAACACAAGAGGCAACAATCAAATACAAATAGAGAACAAATGTCATTGATTGAACACAACCACTAAAAGATGATTTCACTTGTTTCAGATGATGTGACACGACCAATATACCAAGAGGCTTCTTCCCCCGTTGCCTCAGGAGGGAAACGATTGCTTGTGATGTTGCCGATGACAAAGTGCTCAGGCCTGACCCCGGCCAAAGACAAGAAGAAGGGAGAGACGCCAGGAAATGGGTTTTAGAGGGAGGAGACGTCCTTTCCTCTGAAGCGTCACATGAATTTGCCATTTGTTTCATGCCTGGACTCATCCATGTACTGTAACTTTTGGATTTTCTTTCTTCATTTGGGAGACTCATAAGGTCTTGGTCCCTATTACAGAATGTATGGTCTCATTTTTGAATGTATAGTCGAACAAGGACGTTGACAACCTGGTCAAATTGCTGTGTCTTTTGGGCAGATATACTCACAAGACCATATTTGTTCAGTTATTTTAGACAATATTGCCAGATGATTTAAGTTATTTGACTTTTATGAACTGAAACTGTAAGCTGTGTGTTTAGGTGCACATTGTGAACATTTCCCTCTATTGTTAGTTTTTTTTTAAATACTTACTTAATTTTTATTTTACACTGATTTCTTTATATTTTTTTGTATTGTAATAATACTGTGTTGATAATAAAGATTGTTAAAAAAGCAAGCGGAGGAGTCAGAGATGCAATTAAAGGAAAGTGAGATGCACCTATGAGAAGAAACCCTGGATGGGAATACCTGGATGTTCTCTCTCTCTCTCTCTCTCTCTCTCTCTCTCTCTCTCTCTCTCTCTCTCTCTCTCTCTCTCTCTCTCTCTCTCTCGGGCTTGTCATCAATCTGCTCATCAACTCTGGCTCTCTGCTATTCCAACACACCTGCTGCAATCAGCTCAAACAACCCCTGCTCTTCTCCCACTCAGATTGTTGTCTCAACTACTGCGTTAGTCGTTTGTTTCAGGCTTCACTAGTCAATTCTGAGGACTGAACTTGTGTTATTTGCCTCCACAGCCTGCCCATGCTACTCCCCCTCATCCAGCTTGGCACATTAAAGCATGTCTTTAATGGTCTGGCATTATCTTGAAACACGGTAATGTTTCAAAATTCAATATTTTTCTACCTTATTAATGAAAACCTGAGCCAGGTTTTCTATTCTTGATTTGAGTAAAAGTGAAGATGAAACCCTTTTTGTTGACTTGATTAACTGAAACCAACCGGATGTGTGAAAAACAGCCTCCCAACTCTCTTTTGTATGCGAAACCAAAGCAACCGTCTCTGATTACTGATCAGAGTTGGTCTTTATCCAGCTGCAGAGAGCCACAAGAAGTGGAGAAGTGACAACCATCTAACGTAATCACACTTTTGAAGTCATAAGTTGCAAAATTAATACACAAGTACAAGAATTATTAATGTTCAGCATTTTACAAGTAATACAAATGAGACACATACTGTATTTTAACAGCGCAAATAATACAGAAATACAATATAGAGTCTGCATACATTATAAACATCTGCTTTGCATGTATGATTCTGCACACAGTAATTGTCGTACTTTAAAGACGTAATTTTGTGTTACAAACCAACATGCCTTCTATTCAGAAAATGCATTTAATACATAATACATTTCACATCTCTCTCTCTCTCTCTTCCATCTCTCTGAGGGACATCAACCAGTAAAGAACAAGGTCAAGGGTGTCATCTACTGGCCATTTGCAAACTCCACAAATGGTCACATGAACTTGTTAAAAATGAAAAGTGACTGCATTTAATTGTTACACAATAGGCTACTGATTCAACGCTGAAAGTGAGAGGAAAGAAGTAATATGGAAAATAAAGAAGTACTTTAAAATAACACATTTAAATGTTTTTAAGAAACAATCATATGTGAGCTCAACTCAACTCAAACCCATAAGTAGAAAACTGCTGCTGATCAACTAATGGAAACATCGACTCTAAGGACTTAGACAAACAGCACAACCAGATCAAGTTAAAAAAGATATTTGGCAGCAATCAAATGAGTGATTATCTAACCATACATGTTTAATAAGCCCAGGAGCAGTCAACTTGAAACATTAGAAGACCTATAGAGAGCCACTTTGAAATTATGAGAGTGCAAAGTGTTGATACAAAATAGAAAGTGCTGGAGCGCTATGAATTCCCATGTTTCCCGTGTATGCTCACTTTTTGCCTTAACACCAACTATCACTAAGCATTGTGCATCCTTGAGCTCTGGCATAAAGTAATGAATCCAAGGATCCACCAAAATTCACATTAAGATTTTTTATGTTCCCAGGTAGGTGAACAATTTCCCCAAAACACATTGTGTTCCTAGAAGTGGTTGGTACAGTATTTCCTGTGTGGCCTTTGACGCTGGAACAGAGTTGGAACACTGATGAATTCATATCCACTGAGGGCCAAGAATGTAACAAAGCAAGGTCCTTTCACAGTGTAGCTCCTGTCACCACATCTTCCTGACACCTCGCTTGTTATCCAGAGTGCGACATGGGAGATCTCATTTGAGCCGTTGAGTTCATGGCCTTTCAGCGCCTGTCAGCTGGGCACCCGGCCAGGGACGCTCACAGGGAGAGCTTGGCCCTCGGGGATAACGTGACAGAATGCCATGGGCAGGCAGGGCAGGGGATCATTTTATCGTCATCATAATGAGACATTGGCTTTTGCTCCCGGCTTTGGCATAACCTGCACACAAAAGGTTACCTGAGTTCAGGCCTTCGCTGAGACTATACTGATGAAAATGAAATGTTATCTTCTAACCTTTGGGTCAAAATCCCACCATAGGGATTTTTTTCTGATTTGATAGTTGATCATTAGTTCTCTTAAAGATTTCATTTTCAGGTTCTGTTTCCTTCTTCGCATTCAGTTTTGTTGCTTCTGGCATCCTATCCTCCAAGAGGGGCCCAACCACAGAAACACCTCCCACGGATGAGGTTCTGCCCTTAACACTGTGCGCCCCCTCTCGAATCATTGTGGGCTTGCCCAAGACACTAACAAGCTGTGCCCAGAAAAATGACTGCTGGCTGACCTGCTGGGGCCACTCCAGGTAGGTCTTGGTACTCAGCATCTTCTTTAGCTTGCAATACTTGCTGGGCAGGGAGCTGGGATCAATGGGCTCCTTCACCACCAGTATCACGTCATTGAAGGTCTTGCCCACTGCTCTCTGCTGAGCGAAGTACAGCTCATAGTTGCACCACTCGCTGTTAACAAAGTGCCTTGAGAGGACAAATATTACCTGAAAATGGAGACAGAGAAAAAGAAAGTAAACATTTTAAGTCCACATCTGATATTGTGAGCTATTGGTTGTGTCTGTATTGTTGTATTCTGGCTTAACAGGTCTATTGCAAAACTGCATTTTGATACCTTACGACTGTTTTCAATGTTGTCAATTATGTTATCGATGATCCACCTTCCTGGCATGAAGTCTCTCTCATGAATACACAAACGATAGGAGTTCTTGTTGCTCTCCAAACAGGGCAAGAGCTGGTCCCTCACCCAGTCGGCATCCGAGTGGCTGTATGATATGAAGGCATGATAAGTAAAAGTCCCTGTTTCCCCGGCCGCTTTTTCCTTGTGAGCTCTGTATTTGGCCCTGATGATCTGATATGTGGCTTTAGTATACCACGGGAGGTCAAAAATATAGCAAATTAGCATCAATATCAAGATCACCGCTGCCGTAGTCACAACACAGATGATGATAACTAGTCTGATGTCACACGCCACTTGACCTGGCAGGAATTTGGATATGACTGTGTTGAGCAAGGCCTCTGGGTGGTAACACCTGTAGTTCGAAGGCCAGTCTGTGAGGTTTACCTTTCCCTTTGACAATGTGTCCTGGACAAAAGCATGGAGCTCACACGTGCAATGGTAAGGATTGTTCCCTGCCCTCAATTGAGACAGTTGAGGCATGTCCTGAAAGGATGCCTTGCTAATGAGACCAAACGAATTCCCATCTAATGCAAGGGACTGCAGTGACGGACTTTTCCACTTTGATGGGATGAACTTGATTTTATTTCCACTCAGCAGGAGCTCTTTCAGGTTGATGGTTTTCTCAAAGTACTCCATGTCCAGTTGATCCAGTTCGCAGTAGGACAGGTCCAAGTAGTGCACTGTGGTGGGCAGACAACTGAGTGCTTCCCTTACAAATTGATTGCGGTGAGCGATTACCCGAGTGATGTTCTTTTGCCAGACGCAGTTCTGACTGTTTTCAGCAGAGCCCAGTTTGTTGTTGCTAAAATCCAATTCCTGAAGCTGCTGGAACTCTCTTGTTAGCGAGGACAAGTCCTTCAAACTGGTCACGTCATTGGTGCTAATTTTGAAGGTGTGAAGATTTGGCATGACGCCCCTGTAATCACACCGCTGGTTGAAGATGAACTCATTAAGTAGTCGATTATTGGAGACATCCAGAACCTCAACACCCGCCATCTCAACCCAGGCGTCACAAGGCACAGAGTTGAAGTACACATGCTGAATAGACAGTTCCTTAATTTTGTTCAACCAGGTGAAGCGCCAGTCAAATCGCAGAATATCAGGATTGCTGATATACCTGCAAGACAAAACAGATTTATAGTGTTTTGTATGTTATGATAAAAATCAAGCACACTGTTCCTCGAGGAGTTTGGTCTGAGTGATCTACATTATAGCTTTTGGGCAAGGACTGTAGTTTAGTTCAAGGGAAAAAAAGATTCATGGTCCTTAGCAATAGCAAGCATTGTTCCAGTTCCACCATTTGTCTGTGGACAAAAAAGGCAGGGTTCTAGGGGCTCTAGGCAAGAGGGACACAACAATTACTCTCCACTATGTGAATACTTGGAATGAAATTAAACGTATATGTAGGCTTATCGTCTACAAACAACACTAAAATTGACAGACTTCTTGTAAACTGCACTGTGATGCATCATGGGGCGGTGTCTAGCAACATTTAGCACAATGACAAGCAAGAGTAAAATTTCCCACCAGATCCACCGATGTTCACATTGCCACATGGTGCCCCAAAATCAGTGGGGAAAAGTTACTAAGGACATTTAACTAAGTACTGTACTCAAGTACAAATTTGAGGCACTTGTACTTAATTTAATCTTTTCTTTTCATGCCACATTCTATGTCTACTCCACTGCAATTTCAGAGAAATATGGTACATTTTACTCCACTACATTAATCTGACAGCTTTAGTTACTAAAGCTTAGATTTTTGCACACAGTGGATATGACACATGCCTTTGGTGTGAGAGACCGGGGTTTGATTCCCACTGCAATACATTAATGATACATCAACCAATGTGTCCCTGAGCAAGACACTTAACC
>NC_045738.1:19879483-19881571 GCF_008692095.1 Etheostoma spectabile | reverse complement strand
CCAGAGGTGTGCAACCTCTGACATATATAGCAATTGTAAGTGGCTTTGGATGCAAGCGTCAGCTAAATGACATGTAACCATGTAATAAATGAAACTACCCAGCAATATAACAGCCTACAAGTCCAGCTGATTTTTTATGCTTTTTTTGACACTTTTTTTAAAGCTTTGTTTTGGCACTTTCAATGTTTTTTTGGTTTCCAATGTACAAAATGTGAAGAATTTTCGGAATTGATTACTTTTAATACTTTAAGACATTGTTTGACCTCACCTATCCTGTCTTGCCCTGCTAGCTGTATAACATATAAGAACATGCCCCCACAACTGCCGTTTTAGCTAAGTGGGAGCTCTAGACGCAACAGCAGCACCTCCAGTTTGCTTGCACCAATTCTGTTTGTTTTTCTTTCTATTGACAGTAATCGCCTATTTAATTTATAGTTGTTAAGATTCAGGTAAGAATTGTCCGGAATTCTCCTTTACGAAACATTTTCAATGCAGGACTTTTACTTTTAACAGAGTATTTTTACAGTGTGGTATCATTACATTTACTTAAGTAAAGGATCTGAATACTTCTTCCACAACTGCCCAAAATGAGAAGATACTCACCAAAGATCCAACTTATCCAGGACCAGGTTGGTGATGCTGGAACTTGCTCCACTATCAACAAATGTGGGTGAACGGGCAAAGTCGATGTACTGAAGTCTCAAACGTTTGATAGGGGTGACTTGTAAGTTCATTAAAGCCATCCTGAGGAGATTCTCATTGAATTTACCCCTGTGAAAGACGAGCTCATTGACTGTGATGTATTTTAGACCCTGGAAAATGTCTTCCTCCCCCATGTAGTACATGAACTCAAAGAGGTTGCGGAACTGGATGGCGCTGAAGGTTTTGTTGGCAAGGTCACGTAGCATGTGAGGGAGAGCACTTGGGCGTTGATCTATGGCCATGTCAAAGCCCATCTCCTTTGTCTGGATTACTTCTAAACTTCCAGGCTCATAGTAACTTAGATTGGAGGAACATTTAATAGCAAAAGCTTGTAAGCCAATATTCTTCAAGGGTTGAAAATCTGTTTTCTTCAGTCCCTTAACCAGAGGGCCTCCCATTGACAGAACTTGGAGTTTGACAAATTTGGAGAAACTATGGGCCAACGTGGCATGTCTGTAAAGGTTATTAGACATGTAGAGAGTTTTGAGATTCAAAAGAGGTTTCAGGGCTGTGGCAGGAATTTCCTGTAGGGAGTTATTGAAGATGTCAAGATATTCCAGTCGCTTGTTGTTTTTAAAGGCATCATTGTCAATGTGTGAAATGTTATTGTACCGCAGCTTTAGGACGAGAAGCCTAGGGAGGTGGAGGACGTCGTCAGCACGAACAGCTTGAAGTTCATTGTAGGAGAGGTCTATTTTTTCCAGTGTTGATGGGAAATGTCTCCAAGGGATACTGTTAAGTTGTTTCCCCAGACAGTCTGCAGAGCGGCCAGAGTTGTAAATGCGACAGGGTCCTCCGTCAGTGTTGGCGATGGTGGGCAAAGGTGGAGTTGGGGATGTGAGTGCTCCAAGAAGAAGAGCACTGAAATGAATCGATGTCCAAATCATTGTGACAGACTTGTAGAGAAACAAGAAAAGGAGAGATTAAACATTGGTATTTTATTCTTTGATCTAATGAGCACAGAACATTGCCCCCAATGACTTTTGTAACTTGATTATAATTATTTTTTTTATTTATTTTTTTACAAAACTATGTAAGCCTCTCTCCAGAGATACAGGAGGTATATTTGCTCAAGTACAAGTTTGAAATACTGATTTTTTTTTTTTTTTCTGTTAGTCTCAACTCTTCTTCCAGTACATTTAGTTATCTTTTGTTCTTTCTCCGTTCTTTCTCTCTTGCTTACCTTTAATAACTTATCTTAAGCATTCAAATCCTCAAAAATAAAAGGTTGTCTGGAGCACAACACTGCTCTTCTTCACAATGAGTACATTCCATCAAATAAAAGTAAACTGGTGCCACAAATAAACTGGCATCTAATCCCCGGCATCTTTTTGTTCCGCGAAAAAGTAATACATTTATATTTTTCATATTCATTCTTTCAAAAAA
>NC_045738.1:19876535-19879473 GCF_008692095.1 Etheostoma spectabile | reverse complement strand
AAAAAAAAAAAAAGAGAGGAGAAATCAAAATGACAGAGACATTATGTAAAATCTTAAATTGTTGGTTTTGGTCTTATAATGAGATTCGTCCATATGGATTAGACATTTCCATTGGTCCCTGTTATCACTCGCATTATACACTGCACAGTACTTACCCTATAAGACAGCTTTCCGGCCACGCAGACTGCAATTCCCTTTCCTAAAGCTTTATTTATACTGTTCCGGCCCTGACATGGAGGAGCTATCAAGCTTTATAACCCTCCTTAAACAAACAGTATTGGTTTTATGTAGTCCAGAAGTGACGTGACTTGAATAAACATTTATGGCTGTGCGGATACATGTGGTGTAGAAATAAATTGTTTCCCTATTTATTTGAAGTACTCTGTGACAGCTTGGACAACCACCAGAATAAACTAAATTAAAATCCCTTTACAGAAGCTGCAGAAACAAAAACATTGAGGTAAAGATGGTGAATATTGTTTGGAGTTGATGAATCGCAAAAGATAGACTGATGTTTACTGTATTATTTCATGACATTTATCTTATTATAAAACCCATATTTGATGTATTCAGGTATTTTCAGCCATGTGAGAAAAAACGAATGGGGCGATTTTTATCATGTTGAATTCCAGATGTAAAACAGGTGTTTTTTTGATTTTCAGCCGTTCAGTCCTCGTTACTCTCAGATCAACGCTTATTAGAATGACTCATTGTTAACATGCCAGATAAACGCAAGACAGCAAACAATTTAAATTTAAAAATTTGAATTAATTTACCCCGTGTTTACTGTGTGGCCATCGTCATCCTTCCTCAACATACAAACATTGTCTGGGTGAGAAAACACCAGCTGTGATGCTGCTTTGATGAGGAAATACGCTGGTTATCTATTCTGGTCAACAGTGGATGGCCGTTTCAGGAAATTTGCGGTGGATTAGATGAACATCAATAATATTGATTTAGTGAAACTAAAGGCACTGTTTTAAATGATGTTGTAACATTGCTTAGAAATAACAAAGCTTTGGGAATCGATACAATTTGGTCTCAGACTATTTCAAATGCATTTACTTTTGAGGCATTCAGGTGATGTTTTTAGCATGTCAATGGCAGTTCTTAAATGGTAAGGGACATTTCCAAGAGGCTTATGGGTATTGCAGCATTTTCCGCCCCATGCCAAATCGACAAAGAAACAAAGTTGAAATAATCAAAGAACTGGTGGCTGTAACATTAACCTATAGGATGGTGACATGATCAAGGAGAGTTCTGTGTTTCCACCATATTGAGTTACATTGAGGATATAACAAGTCTTTTCAGCTAGACATGCTTCATAGTAGTCACAGTATATGTCTTTGTGATCTAGTACCAGTGTTTCCTGTTTCACCATGTTTCCATCAGACATGTAAAATGTTGTCTGGGACAGCCTAAAGTCCCTTAAATTGAAGTTCCAGGTTTAGCTCAAGTGTAAAACTCTGATTGATGGACAATCTGGCCTTAGCAACAATTAAACTAGGGACTTTCTATCTCTAGCAAGCCTGACTATTATATTTCCTATAAGCCACCCTTCAACCATGGATCAGTGCTTCAAGACACCAACCCTAACCCTAACCGTTCTTCTTTTCATAAACCCAATCTTCCCGTTGTTGTCCCATGTGACATGGAAAAGTAAGCCCACTCAAGACCTTTTGCTTAACTTAAGGGGCCGTGCTAATTTCACAGAATTCTTCCGTGGGTCCATTGAGGAATATTCGGCGATTCCGTGAAACTGCCACAGATTTTGAGTTAAGGGGCTGTTTACAAAGCATCTGGTCACTCACTCAGATGAAATAAAGGTTGCCTTAGGTGAATTCCTCTGATTTACAAGTCAAGGAAGGTCAACCAAACCTGTGTGTCCCTAACCTATATGGATGTCAAGAGTTTTAAACTCATTACCCCCAGCTGGTTCGACATTAACTTGCCCTGCAGGAGTTTCTGTGTCTCACGGTGAAAATTTAGATTTCTGTGCAGTTTCCTTTTCTTTTGTGCATGTGCAGTTTCCTGTTCTCTGGTGCGTGCAGCCTAATCTGTAAAAGGAATGTACCCAGACATGGTGTCAATGCTACAGGCCATTCTTTATCCAACTCTACAGTTCACTGCAGCTTCAGAATTCACCGTCGGAACACAATGAAGTTTATAGGTTTTATGTATAGGTCATACAATCCAAAACATCTACACCACTCATTGGGAATACACACAAGACATATGGCCCTTTTCCCAGTCAATATTTTGCACATGCAGGTTGGCCCATTGCCAGGTTCATGTAGAATGAGCTGAATGGACAACTGTAAAATCTCCCGACAGGAGGGAAAATATTTGTTTTCTGTGCACCATAGAGATAGCTTTCGCAAATCCTGTCATGTGTAGCTTCTACAAAATGACACTGCCTGGCAACAATGGCATTATTCATCCATCGACCTAGTTGAATAGGTGTTGCAACACAAGAATGTAAATTAACAGTTAATCTTCCTGAGTCAGTGTGGTGGTAAGAAAGAATAACTAACCCAACTGGAACATTTTTTAGTGCTATAACAAGGCTCATTGTATAAAAAGTAACACTCCCTGTCCTTTCTAATAAACTCATTGACAGACGAACCATAAAAAGTTGAAAACTTGTAAAGATGTTGTGAAAGAACAATCATCAAGCTTTCAAACAAAATCATTAATGTGGCTAGCCATTGATTCAAGTTAGACAGTCTTTTTTAGTTAAAAAAGATCAAAATGAGTGCAGAAGAACCAGAGATAAGACTTTTCATTCAATTCATTATGATTCCTTGTCAAAACCTTGCAGCTACAGTGCTGCTCATGAGTATAGGAACCCCTGCTTAAGTTGACTAAAAAAGGAATAAAAAAATAATTTGCCCTAATTACAAAATGAGGAAAAATCCAACCTTTAAGGACACCAATT
>NC_045738.1:19876374-19876525 GCF_008692095.1 Etheostoma spectabile | reverse complement strand
TTTGTGAATGAATAATGTATTGTAAATAAATTAATATTCTTTCTTAAAATACAGGGGGCATGAGTATACACCCCTCTATGTTAAATTCCCATAGACGCAAGCAGATTTTTATTTTTAAAGGACAGTTATTTCATGGATCAGGATACTATGC
>NC_045738.1:19875392-19876364 GCF_008692095.1 Etheostoma spectabile | reverse complement strand
AGTTCCCTTGGCCTTTAGAATTAAAATACCCCCCATCCCCCAACCACATCATCACATACCCTTCACCATAACTACATCTTAGCATAGGGAACTTTCAATAAAATCATCTCTCAGTGCAACTCAAACCAGCTATTAGGCTAACTGAAATAAAACCATGGCAGTCTCTTGGCTCCATGATGGCTCAAACCAACTCCAATTCCTACTATATATCCATGAGTTGGGTGGGTTATAATAGCCATCATAGAAGCCTTGAGCCGCTAGCTTCAAGCAGAGATGAGGAGGGCTGGTGAGCTAGCTCCTTTCTGACCTCAGACCGCCAGATTTTCATTTTTAAACCTGTAGTCTTCAGCCCCAACCAATGCTGAATCCAGCGACATCACTAGAGGCAATTTAACATACTTCATACAGCCATGTAAAGTCTGAGTTCCCCTTTAAGTACAACTTTAAGTGAATCTGAGATTTCCTACATTTGCTGTAGTAATGGGTTGGGTTTTGTGCAAAACATTTACATTCCTCTTGAAGTGTTAATCATGCATCATATTGTGATGTCTGGCTTAAATCAACTGTAAAAAAACAACTATCCTGTCTAATAAAACTTGTGTACAAATAAAGGAGCAAAGCTGTACTCTATTAATGTATTGTGGTACTGTGCGGCCCATAGCAACCCAATACAACATACTGTACATGCTGCACTTTAGGGTCCATAGTCCTGCACTAAATTAGCAACCAGTGTATGAAAGAAACACTAAATGTCCCACTCATTGATCAAACTACGATATCTCTTGGTGTCATCCAATGTGCACAATATCTCTATTACTGTGTGATATTTACCCAACAGTCAATAGTTGGTAGCAAACAGCTCTTTCATTGACAAGGCAGCACTGTGTCCTGCCTCTGTACAATTCATCTGGCAGCAGCCTTGTTTTACTGATTATTCTTTACTCTGTTTAACCCTCATGTTGTCCTTGGGTC
>NC_045738.1:19873541-19875382 GCF_008692095.1 Etheostoma spectabile | reverse complement strand
ACCCGTTTTCCTACATCAATGTTCTTTTTAGCTACCCAAAAGAACATGATTGAGTCCACAAAACGCTCTTTGCCAAGTACAAATCTCTACTTTCATTCATTTCGGGGTGTCCTTTTCAATTTTATAGTATTTAGAAAAAAAAATTGGTTTTGAAATAGTATTGAGTAAAAGTTGACATATTCCAATCGGTGATTATCCATCAACATCCATTCCTTTAATTTTTAGTCAAAATAATTTCTAATTTCTGCTTTTCTACCTCAAACATAATTTCCTATAAATAAAAGTTATTGACCATAAATTCCCCAAAATAACTGCATAACTAAAGTGAAAACGTCAAAAAAAGTGACAGACATCAATAAAAAGTGTCAACATAAGTGTTGATTTCGGGAAGACAACACAAGGGTTAAAGATGATGAGGATGTTTGACGACTCTCCATGTTTATGTGCTACGCACAAACACACGAGTACTTGAGAACATGTTGCTCCCAGGTCGTCCGCCTCGTCATCCACAGCGACAGACACTCAACATGTTTATGTGCCGGGGTTGTTCATGCCATACATCAAGTGATCTTTTTTATTTCCAAAACGATTTTCCCACTAGCACCTGGTGGTATGTAACCGTTCAGGATACACAGGATATGGTCATCTCTTAGATTTATGCTGCCACCCCCTTTGGGATGTAATGAGTTTACATTCTGCTGCTCAAAGCATTTATGTTACTCTTACTTGTAAGTTAATTCCTCCATTGCTCTGGATAAACAGCCGAACATACTGTCAACAGTTATTATTGGAAGTATTATTTAGTGGATTCAATTAAAAATGTCCACAGCAACAGAGACAGATGTCTAAAAACTGGACAAAGGAAACTATCTGCATGTAGATGCTACAATGGAAAAGTGCAAAACAAATGAAGGAAGTGGCCTTTTAAACCTGCACCATGCATTGTTTTAATTTAATATGTGCCAGCAATGTCCACCCATCATGTAACCGTTGGTGATGGGAACGGAGAAGGCAATAAGTCAAATCCCAAAGGGGATAAATAATAATAATTTCTTGAGCATGCCAAAACAGTTGTCACAGCACCAGTCTTTCAAACGTGACAAGCCATTGTCACAGCAGATATTTTGATTTGTCATAGCAGGAAAAAAAACGCAGGTGTGATGAATAACATTTTTTCCATTAGTCAAAATATGACTTCCTTTTCACTTTAGTTACTACTGGTATTGTAGTCTCGCATTATCCTACACATTGACATATTTACATTTACAGTGGTGGCGTCGTCTAGCTGCCATAGTAATTATGACAGGAGCAAGGAAGGAGAAAGGAAGGTGACAAAGTGTAACAGCCCCAAATTACACGTAAGGAGGCAGGTTGGGGTGGTGCATGGGTAAAACAAACAAGACCTTCACCCTCGGTGTCCATTTTGAAAATTTGTTTTTTTTTTCTAAGGTTACGGAACAAACGGAACTAAATAACGTTCTGCATCACATGCATAATCTGAAGTTAAGTGACATAACTGTTTATCGTTTGAACCAAAACCACGATCATTTTCTAAGGAATTTCTGTGCCTAAACCTAGTCTAACTGTGACTGTTTCACAAAATGAACGGCATGTGTAAAACCACGGTCGTTATGTACCATCGTTTAAAAGATGGAAGTCGCTTTCAGTGCCCGATGGAAGTAGAGTGCAGATTTGAGGCGCGCAAACGTCACTTTTCGACAAGTAGCATACAAGATGCTAACAAGCTAACGTTAGCAATCAATCAGTCATAGTTAGCTAAAATGATTTGAAATAACTGTTAGCTTAGCTACTGGCTAGCAATCAAACACAACAAAGGCTGT
>NC_045738.1:19872813-19873531 GCF_008692095.1 Etheostoma spectabile | reverse complement strand
GCGTTTTGAGCTAACGTTAGCAATCAATCAATCATAGATGGCTAAAACGTTTTTGAAATGATTCCCATCTTCTGTAATTGTTTGTAATGAGAAAACTTTATTATTTCATGCATTTCACAAATTTCAGTATGACAGTCATGTCAAAAACTGTTTCAATCTGAGTATGCGCGACTCAAATCTGCACTCGACTTACATCGGGGAGTGACAGTCGCTCCTGTGGGTCGCATTTCCTGTCTGCTAGGGGCGCCAATTTACAACATGCTAACATGGGTCGACTTAGAGGGCAGGAATTAACAACGTATATTGTTATAGGGTTTGAAGGACTTGCTTTACCAAAAACTTACAGTATCCATAACTCATATTGTTTCAGAGGGAACTCCACAGACATTATCACCCAGGCAGGAACAGCTGTGCAAAAATGCCTGAAACATTCTTATTTGCCATCGGCGCTTCACAGATACCCACATTTAACAGGCTGATTGCCTGAGGAGACGAGTGTCTTAAAAGATAAGACTGTGTCAGTTTACCTCTTTATTATTATCAACAAATCCCATTATAAGACCAAAACCAACAATTTACATATAGTCCCCAGTGGGGAAATTACAATTTACACTCTGTTGTTATTGCACATTACACAAGCCCGAAATGCACACACACATGCTCTGGTCCTTTTACATGCACAGATGGAGAGAAGTGAGAGTGAGTAGGCTGCAACTGC
>NC_045738.1:19871147-19872803 GCF_008692095.1 Etheostoma spectabile | reverse complement strand
GGTTGGGGGGGGGGGGGTTGCATCTCTGAACTGGCACTTGAACCAGCCACCCTCCAGTTCCTCCCAAACGACTGAGCTACTTCCACCCCATGTAATACGTAACATGTAAGTTGAAGGGGGCAGCAATGAGGATATGCCCATTGGCCTAGGCGTATTTCAACATGTTTCTTTCACTTCCCTTATTCCTCTCACATACATCCTGTTCACATCCTCTCATAATCACTTTTAAAAATCATAATCTCCTCCCCCTCCTGATCCTCATTTGTTATTCAGTTAGAAAGTACCTTGCAGTTACATGACTCAATAGTCCATTGTTTGTACATCTGTCCCTTGAGTTATGAAGAATGGGGCATTGGGATCGCAACATTTTTGACAAAAGCTAGCAAGGTTTGAATGCAGCCTCTCTTTGGGGGCTTCGTCACAGTCCAACCCCTGCCCTCGACAGAGCTTCAGTCTTTCTGTTCTTTGTTTTTTTTTAGTGATGCTGGCGAGGGGTTGCAAGTAACCGCTCCAGTGGGAACTTTTGCTGAGTTTTTGCCTCAGTTCTCAAGTAGACTTGCAGTAACTCCAGCGGTGCGCGATGTGCATTAAGGTCAGGCTCCTACACGGTAGTGGCAGAGTACATGCGGCGGGGCAAGGAGGCATTTCATTGGTTTCATTAGAGGCAGCGATTCGTCGGCATTTTCACAGGATTTTACAGCACCGCTCAAAACAATCAGTGAAGTGCCATTAATTGAGGCACTAATCTTGCTCAACGGCCTACAGATAATACTGTGGTTACAATGGATAAGCTCTCAGGTGTGTCATGTGTGGGGAAAAAAGACACGAATAACCGGTTAAGCCTGAAAACGTGGGATGTCGGGAATCAACAAATAGGTATACCTATTCTCTCAAAACCTGTTCACTTTCATTGTCTGCTCTTCTTGTCAGCCATGTGGACTTAAAGACATGTCTGGAAAAGTACAACTGTACTTGGCTTATTTTGGCTGGAGTGTCACAGCCTAAGTAATAACCAAAGTCATCTGCCAAGAGGCGAGGCCCATGACTCACAGTCAAAAATACAGACACTAACATTTGTTGTTGATCTCAAAACACTTAGAAACGATCCTATAAAAAGGCCGGGATGATAAAAACATTCATCTCTATAAAGGATGACAGATTTCTTTTTCTTCAATCAATCTGATATCTCTGTTTACACAGCGCCAGTGCTTTACCATCGCTAAATATAAAAACCTTCATAGCCTAACGATCTACTTTAGTCATGTCATCATGAACGGAAGCAGGTCTAAAACTAATGTGCGATAATCCACTGAAGATGGTCATAAAAGCTATGAATACGGCAGATTTAAACTGTGGGAAACATGACTTGAATCATTTGTGTATTAATTTAGGGTGAAAAAAATCTTGAACTCACCTTGAAATGCCGAGCGGTCAGATTGGACTTCACCAGTTTGACTTTCTCCCAGAACATTTTAACCTGTTCTGTCGTGTGTTAGATGCTCAGTGAGAAGTGAGTCAACACTGGATGAGCTGGCCTCCGGCAACTGAGTCTGGGCTGTTATTTTCTTTCACTCTCTGTCTGCCTCTCACTCCCTCTCCCTCTCTCTGTAATCTGTGTGTGTGTGTGTGTGTGTGTGTGTGTGTGTGTGTGTGTGT
>NC_045738.1:19868923-19871137 GCF_008692095.1 Etheostoma spectabile | reverse complement strand
TGTGTGTGTGTGTGTGTGTGTGTGTGTGTGTGTGTGTGTGTGTTGCTCTGGAATGTGTAAAGTGCCAGGGGAGCGTTTCTTCTGGCACAGAAGCTCCACATTTTTTCTAAAATCTGACTTCGTTTTTCTAGACTGGAAAACTACTTCTAGGCAAGCAAAAGAGAGGAAAAAAACTACTTCTATTGCAGTACTACTACTTCTGAGGTATTGTTGACACTCTTATATGGACTTGGTGTCATTTGTCCAGGTTTTGTCATGGAGTTGTGCCTTCAACCCAATACTATGCAATGAATGGAATTTAGCTAGTGCTGCTCAAAATATAAACTACTTTACTAAAATCTACAGGAACATGTCTGACAAGTAGAGGAAAAAATGGCTCATAGATGGAAAACTGTTGTGGCTGGAGAAATTAAAGGAAAAGAACAGAACAAATAATTGACAATGATATCCAGTGTTGCTGCTTGTTTATGTTCATTCCTTTAATTTTTCAACTTTCAATCCTAGCTGTAACATTTGGGGTTCGAGGATGTCCCTACATATATGTCCCTTTTAAAGTTTTAAGCTATCCTCCATAAGCTATTCAAACTAGGAATCTTTTGGAACGACTTACAATGAAGGTTTGTTGTTTGAATCCTGCGTTGCAACAGCTGAAACAATACGCAGGGTTTTGGAAAGATGGCCGAGACTCAAGTGAACATGGTCTGTTTGCTTAACCTTTCCTCATCCTTAACCCGGAACCTTTCTCTGGCAGAGAGCATTTCCAATAAAAACGCACTCCATAGGACAAGCTTCCTTTTAGGCAGAAACCTCTGGGCTCTTTGTGGGCAGCATCTGTTGCTGCCAGGTTTGGACATAGACACTGATACAGATATAGAGAAATAGGATTCAAAACAATTATAGCAGTTGGAGTGATCAACAGTGGCAGTTAAAGTAACAATTAAAGTAGTGGAACTATGACTAGAACCAATAGTTGTGGCATAATAATTGGTGCTTATTGGTCAATGTCATAATAAAATGAAGAGGGATAGCATCAGTCCCACTGAGTACTCTTCAGAAAGATATGAATTGATTTCTCAGCTATATACCATTTATGATTCTGAGAGTGCTGCTTCTGACTTTTCCGGTCCTATAATGGCTGGCTAGTGTTACATCGTCTCTTACTGTTGGAGCGGGTCGACACAACGTGCTGATGGGTGGTGTTTATTGTCGGTTCTGGACCATGAGTATGGTTCACGGAGGAGGAGGCTACAGAAACAACATGGAAGCAGCCAAAGAAACTGGAGTCAGCCTAAGATTTAACGAATAACCAATAGAGACTGGATTTATGACTCACGTAAGAGGATTTTAAAACACTGAAGAGGTTGTGTTGTGCTGTATGTCGTTTTACATATTTGTGCCAATGCACCGAATATTGGCCAGCAGATGGTGATGCAACCTACTTGTATTGACAGGAACCTCCAACTGAGCGTCAACCATTTTGTAATCCGTGTGCAGATTTCCACAATATTCTGATGTCTGTGTGACGTCTACATGCGCCTTTTTATCAAACCTTTAATTTGAATATGATATGACTATAATATAAAACTAAACACCTTAGAAACATTTAAATGTCAAACTCTGTTATTTAACCAATTACACTTTAATGTATAATTAATTTGAAACATTTGACAAATCAATTAATTGGATTTTTTTGTGATCAAAATTTGAGGAACAAAACCATTGCAAACAATACACTGAGGCAGACAACGCGTCCCAGGGCCAAAAATCAATAAAAATAAAATAAAAAGATTAAAAACAAAAACAGAGGAAAGACGGGAGAGAGGGCGACAACAACACACACACACACACACACACACACACACACAAGGGCCCAACCACCTGCGCAGCCTCAAGGCTACCTATCCATTACTTGTTAAAGGAACACCCCGACTCATTGAGACGTCATCTTATTCACCGTATCCTGCAGAGTTAGATAGGTTCAACCTTCCCTCTGTGACAGACTACAGCTGGGTACACACTGTGTATTTAAATACACAACAGACAAACCACGGTAGTTACATTTCTCTGTAAGAATGCAGACTCTGTGTGTGTTTCTTTCATCTTTTTTTCTTTTTTCTTTCACATGGTAAATGTCCGCAGACATAGCATATGCCATGCACACTAGATGTGTGTATGTATGGGTGGGTGGGTGGGGGGATCTGGGTGTCATCGTTT
>NC_045738.1:19860496-19868913 GCF_008692095.1 Etheostoma spectabile | reverse complement strand
TGTTTGGTGCAATTTCTTAATTCAGTTCCCTGAATCTATTTTTTCTTGTTGTGCACTAGACACATACCACATATCAACATCCCGTGTGTTTGTATTTGTCTATGAGGTAACTTGCTCCAACTAGCCTACTGCCTCATCACATTGTGGGATTTGTAGAGTCACAGCGTGTTCAAGATGAAGTCTCAGTTTTAATTTGAGGTGTAATTGGGCATGGGATGTGTTTAACATCCAAAATACTTTAACGATAATGATATTAATGGATCCTTGTTCAGTATTTAAGTGTTACGGGGAAGGACGGACCCAAACGCACAGCTCAAAGTAAGGTTATTTATTAAGGGGAAAGAGAGGGAAAGGGGAGTGGGAGGACGGAGGAGCGAGACCCGGGGATGGGAGCCAGGGAACCAGTGAGGGCAGATGGATGGTGCAGGGAATGCCGGGGTTGAGTCCTGAGGGGGCCGGGAGCGAAGGCAGGGAAGGAGGATGGCGAAACGGGAGAGGCAGGAGGGCGAGTCCGGGGAGTAGGTGGCTGAGGAGAAGGCAGGGGGGGGGAGACTGACGCGTTGCAGCAGATAGGATGGTGAAGGGGGGGCCGAGGGAGGAGGACCAGGAGGGGAGCCAGGAGCCAGCTGACCGGAGTGGAACTGAGGATGGAAAAGACAAGAGAGGTAAGTACAGGGAGTTAACATGCAACAGACAAGTTTCTAGCCTTAAAGCGTCGGGTACTAGGAGTTCACCCAGGTAGTAGCGACGACGATCAGGTGAGACTGGAGTGAAGAGCCGGAGTAGATATACGGGTGGTGATGATGATGGCAGACAAGGTGTGGAAGGCGGGAGCGAGAGCAGGCTGGCAGGTGTGGAGAAGAGCGGTTGATTGTACACAGGAGCAGGTGGGCGGTCAGCTGGCATTGGAGATGAGGGAGAGGGAAAAAACAAAAACAACAAACAGCAGGCAGAGAAGCGGGAACAAAAGGCAGAAAGAAAAAACAAAAACACAAAATCAAATAAAAGGACAGACTCACGGTCAGCCGGGCCCCACCACAACATTTAAGTATCTAATTTGTTTTAGGGGATGCATGTGACGAATTAATGGATCAAATTATTGATTGCAATGTAATAAAGGTTCTTGGAAGGGTTTTCCGCATGCATTAGTTGGTTTCTAAAAGGTAGAATGCCCTTAAAATTGAATAATTAACTTTAAACGTACCTTTTTAATTTGTAGAAATCAACGAAGGCCATTGTAAGGAACACATTGATGGCTTTAATGGGTTAATACCCCTTTTAAAAGCCTCCAACCTGTATCATGACACATCAAAACTCTAATAATCCCCTTAAATTACCAATAAATACCTTGATGCCATTACAAAAATGGGTAAATGTTGGAATTTAAAAGGGAAATTAAGGGATTCCATAAGTTCCATAATGCTTTCAAATGATCACAGTCAATCCTTTCTTTTATACTTGTATTTTTATTAATATTCAACGCACATGTTCAGGGAAACACATGTCAATATGGGTCTGTTACATGAATATCTATAGATATCTGTTGTTTTAAAAATACATGTCATGAGATGGCATTAGACCGGCATGGCACCAATATAAATCTCTTTAATAATAATAATAGAGTTTGGCATGTTACTTTGAAACTTAGATATATCAAGACACAGAATCGTGGGCACACGTCATCATGTACAGTACTTGAACTCAAAACCCCCAGAGCAAACCAAACAGCAACCCCCGCCACACTCGACATCAGTTCGTTAACAGCAGATAGCGTCATCCATTAAATTGGTTTTCAGAAGGCAAATCAAGAGCTTGCTTTGAAGGAGATTAGCCTCCCACAGACGCGCTGACAATGACGGATGTGAGTGATAACTGAATTTCGATAAAGCGGCTGTGTGAATATCCATAAGCAAAGGACTTGAGGACAAAGGACAAAGGACAAAGCAAGGACTTCAACATAACGGAGATTTGAAGACGGCAATTGTTGGCAAATGCCGCAAATGCTATAAATCGTAATTCCACGCGTTGACTGGAAAAGTGTTATTACAGCAAAGCCTTGTGGATTTGAAAATGACGAGTACTGTGGTGAATGATGAGAGCCTGATTCCACCTGCCTAAGGAGCATCTCGTCATACAATCCGCTCTGCACAGCAACGACTATAAGACCACGTTTAACACTCTGTGACACGAGGCGATCTCTCCTGGCGAGAATACAATCACTACGTCCCAAATCCAAACTATAACAAAGACATGCTTCTTTGTATAACATGCATCTGCCAAATGAATACTTTTGAATGTTAATGTGTTTGGAAAAGAGTGCCTTCTATACTGAAATTTTGGTTAAGTTTAGGCAACTAAAACTACTCGGTTAAGGTTGAGGAAAGTTCCCAGCTTTAGTGTGATAATATGACCCGTGTCAATGGATTTAAATAAACCCACACTGATGGTAAGAGATGGGATGGGAAGCATGGTATCCCATCTTAAAATCACACGCTTTGTACACTATCCACCAAATACCAACTACTATCTATTTTGCAGCAGTTCCATTAGCATGCTACTTCTACCTTTGGTAATAGAAACATACAGTAGGTTGTTTTAAAGGCTGTCATATTTCTGTTCTCTACAGGTGTATAGTATGGACTTGGGACGTGGGCAGGAGCCTTATGATACCAGCTTGTTGTTGCATAATTACCATTATTGGTTATCGTAGGTCTTTTCTAAGCCGTGTTTCCATTCAATCCTCAACCGGATTTTAAGCAAACCCTTGAAATGTCTTAAAAAAGACATGCAAATTATGTGTGTTTCTATCAACTCGTTTGGAGTAAATAAACCATGCTGCAGCTTAGTTTGGTCAGAAGTTGGTGCTCTAAGCTAGTAGAGTAGAAGAAGTTGAGGTTGGTAACCGGAAACAAAACAAGTCGCCTTGGCCATATTACCCATCAACGAGAGAAAATGGAGGTCTTTAAGTTTTAATTGTTCTGTCATGTCAACTAGTATTAGTCTTGTTTCATGCTGTCCAGAGACGACGACTAATTCATTTAATGATTCTAATGCACGCAGCATGACGCGGATATCGGAAACAAGTCAGAACGTATTCGGGCAAAGGCATTTCCATATCTAATTAAGCGCTTCAACTCTTTTTCCGAGGAAGTGTTATCAAATTTTGCAGTCCCCATACAGCTTTTCAAAATGCAGATAAAAATACGCGGATGGAAATTGTGGCTTGTGATTACAGCTTTCGGAGTCCTATCACAACAACACATACACAACAGTCATAGTGAAAGTATAAAGAAGATTATACAGGAAACTGCCTTGAGCACATCTGTGAATGTTGAGTTAGTTTCCTGCCAGAGGTCTCTGGCAGCATCACAACAGCCTCTATTCAATGTTTCCCAGCACTTGGCCAGTGGCTGGTGTTAATTTCCCACACTGGTGGCAACACAAAGACAATAAATATGCATGTTAGACCTGCAGTTGGTTTGTGTTTGTGAGTTTGATTGAAGGGATGGCCAATGTACACGCGCTCAGTTTGTCTGGAGCAAAACATCATGCCAGGTAAGGAGCGAGGGATTTTGCAAATGAACAGAAGTAGACGCTTCAAGGGGGGATGAGTTGGCTCAACACAGCTTTGTTGTTTTTCTTTTTCTTAGCACAGTCAGTATCCAGAGTCAGTGCAATGCAGAAAGCAAGAAGCAAAAGGAGCAGCAACACACAACCAAGTTGAGTAGGAAGCACAACAGTACCTCAAGATTTTTCATAGCTCGGTATGAAATACATTTTTTACTACTTTGCCTGACGTGCCGACTCCATGGTTAAATTAGCTATTAATGACATCTCTGCCACTGTGAAATCCTCAGCACGGCCAGATATATGTAACACTACTGAATGATAATTCTCAAAGCTCTGGAGAACATGCTAATCCGCTGCATAATTCATCACCGCACAAAGCATACTTCTTCTGTCAGCTGATCAGTATTCAGAAGGTTTGGCCTTCTAGAGCTACTGAACTGCAGCAAAATCCACAACTCTTTTAACATTCAGTTTTAATCTACCTAATAAAGTGTGTACTTCGAAGAAAGGATGATTATTCAGATTAAGCGTTAAGGTAACGCACTGTTGTTACCGCTGGTTGTGGTTGCTGCTGACCATCAGTAATGCATATTAATGGAATCTGTCAAGCCTTTTGTTTCACAGCATAGAGATACAAGTATGACAAACACAAACCATTTTCTTGTCTATTTGCACTTATGTCCCTGGGAAGAGAGGCAAAGCCGCCAATGGTTATATATCACGTTCTAAATATGGCATAGTTACCCAAACAATCAAGAAAAAGTCTAACATATATAGGCAGCAATGGTAGAAATCAGCATCTGCAGAGCAATAAAATACAGAACACACTTCACAGATCTAAGTACAAGCCTTTTTTCTCTCCAAGCAAACTATAAAATGCAAGCCTAATATGCAGTTCCACTTAGCTTCATCTGCCCTCATGATAATGTAAGTGTGTGTTTATTGAAATTGCTATAGCGCAACACCTTGTTCACATCTTTACGCATTGTTGGGTTAACAGAAATTGGATGTCATTTGCAGAAGAGCTCCTCTTTTTCGTTCTACTGTGTTTCCGAAAAGTTTACGGACACTTTGGATTTTGGACCAAGAACATGGCAACCACATACTTAGTTGATTGACAGAGATGAGTTTGATAATTTAATGGTTTATGTTTGAGACTCAGTTGTTCAAAGATTTTGAGGGGTCAGCTCCTTACTGAGGTCAATGTATGCATCATATCAGATATAATACAGTGCAGAAATGGGGATTGAGTATTTCCAGAATCAGAAGACTCTTTGCTTTTGCGTTTTTTATTGGGTATTTAATAGAGGACTTAGGTGTCTGTTAGCTTTGGTAAACTCAATTCAAAAAAACAAAGACTTGTTTATTTAAATTGTCTTATACATTGGACTAGGACAACTTTGGGCCTCACCAAACAGAAAGCTGAGTTTGTTCTGATCATTTTGAGGTGGAACACATGGGCCTCAAGTCCTATTCAAATAGCCTTTAAAGGTGAATTGAAGGAGATATGTAAAAATCGATGCCCTTAGACCTCAGAGGGTTAGGTATTTTGTTTCTGATGCTCTGGAGAGGAAAGACAATGTCATTTAAAGAGAAACACAACGGACCAAAGCTGTGAACAAGGCGTAATGACGATGTCTGATACCATCTGATAAAAAGATGCAAGAAACTGCCTCGTCTGAGGAGGAGGTGCTGAGACACAGTGATGTTCGAGAATGAGCTCTTGCCCATCCGCCTACTTCCTGTCAAAAAGCTGACACTTCCTCCCAGCGACGCTGTTAGACTCAGCGGCACTAATTATAGCGCCAAGTCCAACCGAGGCTGCAGTATTCTGCCTCGACTGCAAAATTGTGCTTAGGAGTTTATGTCCCAGAAGTGTTAAGGCTTTTTAAAATCTCAATACCAGACACTTCTAAGTACTAATGAGTACTAATGAGCTATAGCAATAAGGTTTAACAACATGAATGATTCAATGTAAGAGCGGTATTAAAGGTTTATATATTCACAAATAAGCACAGTCAAGTCAATTTGAAAATAAGTAGAGAAATGGTAAAAAGAATTGGCCTGGTATTGATGTTTTTTTTTGTTTTTTTTAAACTCATACGATATGTTTTGAGTCAGAGAGGATAGTTTCGCAAAGCACCTAATTACGGTTGAGCAAACTCGCGAGATGTCATGGGAAGAAATTAGTCTGAATGTTAATGAAAGTATTTTTTGGATCTCTTTAAGACAACTGCAGCTATGTTGCTTTTATGCAGCAACAAAAAATACAGAATTTAATCCCTCGCTCACATTTTTTTGGGGGGGATTCTTTCGCTAAAAACAATGTTCACTGTCCAACCCAACCATGTACTTTAATGCTCTGCGAACCTAACCTCCTAACAGAGGCTCCTTATCTTTCCTGTCATTGGGAGCCAGTAAGGATGAGGGGTTAGCATAATTAGCGGTAGCTGCAGTTAATGGAGCCACAGGGTGGCCATGGCGAGCAGGATCGAAGGCCCCAAGGTGGAGGCGAGGGAGGCGGCCAGGTGCCTGCCGTCGTTCACCAGCCTGAAGGAGATGACCTCCACTTTGAACCCGTCCTCGGTGGCTATGCAGCGAAAGACGCCTTCCTTCAGGGGCGTGTCCAAAGCCGGCCCCAGGACGCAGAAGTCTCCGGAGAAGAGGCAGGGGTAGTTCTTGACACAGTTGTCTTTCACCCAGCGGTAGGTGGCGTGGAAGGAGCGCACGGGACAAGGGAGAAAGATGGAGGTGTTGGACTGCACCAGCACTTCTCTGGGGGAAGTGCTACGCTGTTTTAATGCTGAGGGACACAGAAATAAAGATTTTTTTTTCACACCAAAATAAACCCTTACACATTGCAACTGTAAATGTTGATTGCCCTTTTTGATCGTCTGTAGTGTAAGTCAGTGAAAAAGCATTGTTCGGCTAGATAAACGATAAAGAGTGAAGATGATTAAGCATTTTGGATGAAAGTTTGTAATTTTTGTACAATTCCTTTGCTCCAAAATATCAGTTCAAAATTAAAACACATTGCTTTTTTAAAGCAGTAGCTTCTGAGGGACTAGATAGAACTTGGTTTTCCATTGTACAGCCAGGACATTTGGCATCAGTGACACACCTGGAAATGAACGCATTGTTAAAATCTGATCATTTGAGGAGATAGCCGTCCCTACAGAGGGGAGTAATTGGCATTATTAGCTGAGGTTATAACTGGGTTTTGAGCTTTAAAACAGAGCAAGCCGTGATGTAAAACAACAAATCCCAGATCTGCAGATTTTCGGACTCTCCTCAATTATTTGATAATCATCTTTTCACTGTAGCTGCTCAGAAAAAAGTCCTATTTTGGATTGATTAAGATACACAGAGAGTGGGAGAGAGCAGATAAGGGCTCACCAGCAGCTTCGCCACAAACCGAGGAGTTGGAACGGTCCAGATTCTGAATGAGTGTCCTGTTGGGAAATAATAGAGAGGACAAATTAGCCGCATTAAATAGTTCCACAAATGGCTTATGAGCCTTCACATCAACCTAGTGTTACTCGCAAAATTAAAACATGCGGGGACAAATCATTCAATAATGTCAGGGGAGAAAGGAGTCAGAGGCTTATCATTGTACGACACATGATTGACATTCAAATTTTTCTCTAAAGAATTGGAAATGCACAAACCCTATTGCAATAGTAACCAAGAAACACAGCTAACTCACCGTTGCATTTTTGGTGATTGACATATTTTCTTTGAACTGTAGTTTCTTGACAGTTTCATGACAACCACGTCCAATGACTTTTTTTTTGGAAATCTCTAATAATGGCCCTCTCCTCTCTTGTCTTCTCATGCACAAACAAACAAAGTTCAACAGTGACCGCTGACTTTTTAAACGCCACTAGTTATGGAAGTAAATTTTGATAGGTTGGTATTTATGTATGTCAGGTTTCAAATGTCTAAATATTCTCAGGGAGCTTTCAGGACAGGGTCAGCGTGAAGTGGACACAAGGTAGCAGGAATAGATCGGAATGTGTAAAACTATAGTAGAAGTGTCTTTTTAACCCTTGTGTTGTCTTCCCGTCAAAATTTACAATCAACACTTTTGTTGATGCTTTTTATTGATGTTTTTAACTTTTTCTTACGTTTTTGTCAACACTTTTGATGTTTTTTTTCAATGTTTGTCACTTTTTTCTTACGTGTTCAACACTACATGAACTTATTAACTGTAGTTTTACACTTATTTTTTATATACTTAGCTCTAATGTTTAGGAAATTATACCTCATGTTTGAGGACGCAGAAATTAGGAATTATTTAGATTAAAAATAAAGGAATGTATGTTGATGGATAATCACAGACTGGAATATTTCAAAACCACTTCAAGTTTTTCTTCAAATGCTACAAAATTGAATGTGACACCCCAACATTAATGAAAGTAGAGATTTGTACTTGCCAAAGAGCGTTGTGAGGAATCAATATGTTATTTTGGGTAATGAAAAAGAACATTGATATAGGAAATCGGGTCAATTTGACCCGAAGACAACATGAGGGTTAAAGTCATTTTTAGAATTGTTTTAAAGGTGACCCTGTCTAGATCAGCTGACCAGTGCAGGACAAGAAGACCATCAAAAATTCATATGCAATGTTATTCTGATGTTCGTTGGTCACTCTTGTATAGACATCAGTGTGTGTAAAGACTCTCTGTGTCATGAAAGTTTGTTCACTGTTTATAAACCTGCAAATGATCTGAAATCTTTGGACTCGTCCTGTTTGAAGTCTCCATCATCATTTTATGATCTCAACCCCGATAACAATGTTCACCGTTCAATTGCTCCATTGACAATTCAGAAAACGCTGTATAAAG
>NC_045738.1:19846446-19860486 GCF_008692095.1 Etheostoma spectabile | reverse complement strand
CTCCTGTTGTTGTTGGGTAAGATTTGACCCATTTTCAAAAGGTTTCCATATCAGAAATTTTGGGTTTCTTTCAACCATATTATCAAAAAACAACAACTTGGATGGTTCTCTACAACGCTTTTCTCGAGTAAAATAATTGATTGGTTCACTACTTTCATTGAATTTGGGTGTTTCATTAAATTTTATTGGATTTTGAAAACAAATTCATTTTGAAAAAGCTTCAAAAAAACGCGGGGACAAAAAACACACAAAACGTGTTTAAAATATACAGAAAAATCAACAAAAACGTCGACAAAAGTGTCTTAAAGCCGACCAAAATGTTAAAAATAAGTTTGAATTTTTAATTTTGACCCAGAAAAACAAACCGTTGCATGGCTGGGAAGGCAACACAAGGGTTAGCCCGGAGCCGAGCCAACCAGCTACGGGATGAATCGGGATCCTAAAACATTGTTATGGTTTTGGTGTTGTGTCTTGTCTTATTGTGGTAGTCTGTTTTCCTGTCTTATTGTGGAAGTCTGTTTTCCTGTCTTATTTTGGTAGCCTGGTTTTCTGTCATGTCATGTCTCCTTGTGCTTGTGTAATTTTTGGTATTGTCTTGTTTTATCTTCTGTTTCCTGTTTTATTGTGATAGTCTGGTTTTCTCTAACGTCTTGTCTAGTTTTACTTCCTGTGTTTTCCCGCCCTTGTGATTACCTGATGTTTTCCACCTGTTTCCCAGCGCTGGTGTCACCTGCCTCTTGTTACCTCGTTACCCTCTGTAATTAGTCTTTGTGTGTGTCAGATCATTGTGTATTTTGTCTTCTGTGTGAATTGCTGTTTGTTAGTTTTCCCGGTTTGTGTTTCCGTGCCTTCTGCTTTATTTGGACTTTATTTTTGGATTCCTGTTTTCCCTGCTTGTTTCCAGGACTCCTTTTTGTGCATTTTTTGGGGTTGTCATTATATCATCAAAACTATCCTTAGTTTCCACCTTTTGCATTTTGGGTGCACCATTCTCCAGCTTTCCACAACAAACATGTGATTTGGGACGATAGAACATTTTGAAGAAAAAAAAAAAAGGTTAAGGTAAAAAGACTGTGTACACAAACAATCAGATTTCAGTGCTGCGGATTCCAGTTGCAGTAAACATTTCCATGGTTACAGCAAGATAATTGCTTCCGCCTGCTCCTTCTCGATCTAATCCGTTTTATATGCATTTTTAATTTTTCTGTTTTATGTTGTTAAATTCTGATTGTGTTTCATTTAGTGGTTCTACTTTTTTTGTTTTGTCTTGCAACACTGATTGTTTGAGATAAATAAAGGAAATGCAATGCTCCACCAATCACAGACGACGTCGATACACTGAGGATTGTGGGTCACGTAGTTATTCTCCATGACTTCGCAACATGTTTTTTTTCTGTTAAACAAGGTTGATTTCAAACACGCTTGTAGCTTCTACAGAAGCATAAACCATTGTTTCACGATCTCTTAGCTTGGGGTTAGTCTAACCCGGATGGTTTTGACATTATGGCAAATAATCAAAATCCTTATGGAGAAAATGAATGGGATTCCGCACGAATCTGCACAATGACATCATATTGACTCATACCCTGTGGTGACGTTGTATCCAGGCGGGATTGGGATACACTTCCTCCTGGCCCTGTCCCAGCCGCAGTACGGATCCCTGGAAAGGATGCACTCCCTGCACGTGTTGCCATAGCGACTGCAGTCAGCCAGCGGCAGCCGCTGGACCTCCATTGCTGTACCAACGTACAGGTGTCCCTAAGGAGGAAAAGACCAGTATTAGCAAAATAAATCAGCCAGTGTTGCCACTGCTAACATGACTTCTTTTTTGACAAACTAATTGTAGCAGTGGCTTTGAAAACAGCTTTCAAACCAACATGGGACAGTAAAACCCTCAACTTAAACCCCAAATGAGCAATTTCTATACATGTGATAAGGCTGGAAGAAATATAATATTTTACAAAGGCTCTCATAACCTGAAACAGCCTCATTCATCAACTAATAAATATTAAAATTACAAAATTTAGAATAATAAAACAGACAGTTCATTATAATGAGAAATGTCAAATGTGTTTTGGATTCTTTCCTCTGTCTTTCTGTCGGATCCCTTTTTTTATCTCCCGATCTTTTTTTTAATATCAACTTTCATGGGTTTACTTCACCTTAGAAAGTTGAAATAATGAACAGTAGATTATAGTGGTCCTAAAGAAGAGCAATGAACTCTGAATAAAAGTTAAAAATGTAATAAAAAATGTTAATAACCTCCCCTATACCACACAGTGTACCATTTTTCCTCATACCTTTTGGGAGTTGATGGCCATGTTGAGAACGGGGCCCTCATTGTGAAACAGAGAGTACTGGGATATGATGAAGACCCCCTCGCTGCTGTGAAGAACTTTGAGTACTTTGCCTTGGTCTGTAGAAATAAAGGAGAAGACGTTGTAAATGGAGTGGAGGGATGGATCACAGGTCTGTAATCTTCTAAACTCATGTCAAATGAAAACCATGCGTTCTGGTTTTCCACGGTTTTGTTGCATTTGTTGTGATGTCTTCGTGAATTTTACTTGGACAGCTTCCACTCTTGAAGTAGGCTGAAGTGCCCAAGGCAAAATGGCAGACCGGAGTTATCGGGATCTTTTGAACAAGCATTTGTGAAGTCGGAGCTGCTGTGCAAGGACAAGTAGTTTAATCTCGAGCCAAACCCACAGTTCTGGCTACAGTGATATTATAGAGGAAGTCTGTCTCTCGGGTGGCTGGTGGTAGGGTGAACTTAAGAAGTTAAGCTCTGTAGAACTCCTGGAAAACATTCAGCACTGGAAGTAAAGTAACTTTTAGACAGTGGCTACATTTTGGATTATGCACAGAACTTCTATGCCAAGTTTCTTTCCTGACTGAAACAATGGAGTATTCCATGTCTGAGAGCTTTGACACTGGAATTCTGTGCAATTTCATTGCAGTGCAATATTTAATATTTAATCACTTAATCTCATTACTCTGCAATATTTAATGGTCAGGACTTTTGATATACCAATAACTTCTTTGCACAATGTGTGTACAAACCCTTTATCTTTCTTCCTATTTTAGATATGTGTATATAGGAACTGTGCACCACATTCCCCCCTCTCTTTTTTTCTTCTGCACTACATACATTTTATATTTTTATATTTCATGTTGACACTGTAAAGGGGCTGCTTCAGTCTTGTTGCACAGGCACCGCACTTGTGTATAATGACAATAAAGGCTTTCTGTTCTATTCTGTTCTATTTGTTCTTGTCTCCAGCTGGGATATATTCCACAGCAACAGCAGATGAGTGATCTGACATAGCAAACTGATAAAAAAAATTGATTTGTCGCCGCTGTTGGAATTGTTTCTGTAAATTACAGAGTGTGGTCTAGACCTCCTCTGTCTGTAAATTATCCTGTTGTGATTTGACACTATGATTCAATTTCAAGTTAATTCATGAACTAAGGTGAATCTGTTGTAACCACTAGCGTAAACTGAAGTCTGGATTGAAAACTAAGCAAAGCAGGCAACTGACCCAGGACCTCATAACGCAGGGGGAGCGAAGGTCTCAGGCTTCCTGCATGGCAACTGGTTTATTCTAGTTTAACACAAAATGTTCTAGGGAATACAATATGCACCAGTAGAGCTTATTATCAGCTGACATGATGTGGGTCTTAAGGTAGGTCTCGCTTTATTAGGGCCCAAAGTCAAAATCTAGCCTCAAGGTCCTCATTATCACAGTTTTGTGCTTATGTGTTAATTTCTAAATTGATTTTATGTTTAATTAAACTATCACCCAGCAGACCTCAGGCCAGTTAGGGTTAGCGCAGAAAAAAAAACTGTAGAAGCAGAGAGTTTAGACAGGAAACACTGTGAGGGTCGTCAGCTGATTAACCTTACCTGGGCCCTAAGGCTAGAAAAGCTGCCTATGTGTTAACTCTGTCTCTCCCTTCCTACTGCTAACATCCGCCGTGCATCTCCTGCATGGACGCCCTCCTTGTTTGCATTCCCTCAGCCAATTTGTAAGTAGAAGCAGGCCAAAATGTCTCACTAATTGGACATTGTGTGGAAAAAGTGCTGTGGGCGTGTGATACCTGCATCAATTTGATTCAGAAATCTGTTCGGTTTTTGTGGCTGACATAAAGGAGCAACCTCCCCCGTGTGTTGTTGTGATTGGTCGTAGTGTTATCCAATTGCGTGCAGTGATATTTTCAAATGCACGCTTGGTGCCGCCCCTCAAGTTGGGCGACTTTCATTACTCAATGCCAGATCCTTAATCCTTTCGGATTTGGATCCCTTTGCTGCATGTCATTCCCCCTCTCTCTCTCTTTCTCTCTCCCCTTTCATGTCTTCAGCTGTCCTATCAAAATAAAGGCTGAAAATGCACAAAAAGAATCTAAAAAATAGAAAAAGAATGCAGGTTTAAGACATTTCCATATTGGCTTCACTTTCCAGACCGAGAAGCTCCATCCCTTATTTTTTCTATGCTTGCATGCAGCATGATTTTGAAAATGGAGGCGTCATTATGGTAGATCTGAGCCATCACTCTGTTTTGTGCACTCGGCTTTTAATGTCACAGCCACGGCAGTGCTCCTATCTCTCCCTTGTTTTCCTGCGTTCTCTAGTTTGTCTCTCACTGTGTGTGAGTCACATTCTGTCCTGCTGTTACTATGGACCCTTACCCAGCCAACCAACACACCAGCTTACAATCAGCTCTCCCGGCTCACCACACACCTCTCCACAGTCAGCTCATCAACCCACAGTGTACCAACCCCGGCTTTCCTTCCACTCATCGCCAGATTGTTTGTCGGGTTGCTACGCTCATGCCTCTACTTGTGAATTTGTAACCTTGTCTAAAGCTTGTTTGTTTCCTGTGCTCTAAGGATCCAACTCAATCTCCTCCATCCTCTCCTTCCTCCCATTCTCCAGCCTTTCACTCACCTTGGTTATCTCCTGTTCTAGTAACTCCTGAAGTGAAACTGCTAGTCTTTATCTGCTTCCTTGTGTGTGTTTGGCTCCACTTGCCAACAACTCCTGACAATTACACTACCAGACAGAAAAGTGCAACCTCACTGTCGCAGACTGTTTACAGTCTCATGCTCTGCTCAATATTTTCATATTGCCCAGAGCGTTTTCAATGCAGAGTTTGGGGATATTTAATTAGCCTGAAAGCCAGTGAAAGTCTTCTATCCTTACTATATGCATTCTCTAACTCATTGCTTCCAGCAGACTGCAACTTCCTCTCCAAATAATGTGTTGACAGATTTAAAGGCTCCCGGCAGAAAGACATTGTTCTGGAACCCCCAAGGTGACATGAAAGAATCAAGGAAAAAATAAATAATTACTGAACAATGACTTTTGCGAGATCTTGACCTTGTTTTGCGAGATCTTGACTTTGACATGGAGAAAAAAATAAAATAAAAAAACATTAATTTCAATTATTTTTTTTCAATTTCAAAGTCAAGATCTCGCAAAAGTCATTGTTAAGTAATTTTTTTTTTCTTTCTCCATGTCCCCTTGGGGGCTCTGTACATTCTAACATAATTTGGGCTGGGAGTAGCTCGGTCTGTAGGAAGTTGGGTTGATAACTGGAGGGTTGCTGGTTCAAGTCCCCATACGCACCAAAGTATGGTGGTGGACTAGCTGGAGCTCTGCCAAGGTGAGTAAGGCACCTAATACCAAACTGCTCGGGATGCCTGTCCACCGACAGGTTCAGCCCCCCCACTCTAACATCTCTCGATTACTGCATGTACACCAACTGAGCATGTGAATTCTAACAACAGAGTGAAAACACTGTAATTTCCCTTGCAGGATTAATAAAATAAAAAATATTATTTTTAGTCTTTTGTCACATCTTATATTATTCTACCTTCACCACTATGAAAATGTGATAACAGTGATACCTTTTGTACCTTGCATGTTCATTTCTTTCCACGGTCCACTTTTACATTTGGAATTAGGCAGGCTCTCGCTGTCACAAAGACTTATTTTGGCCTGAAACTGCCTACTCTCTTTTTCGTAAACTTCAAATCTTTTTTCTCCTTCTCTGTAGTCAAAGATAAATGTGTCTCATTTTATCCACTTTATCGTCCTATGATTCTGAAATCCAGCTATTTTCAGCTCTTTCATCAAAACAGTATTTCAGAACAAAGATAGCAGCAAGGCATTCTGCGGGGGAAAAGGGTGACTGAGTGATTGACGGTTGGTTTTATTTGGTTTTATTTAAGGATACAGAAGACAGAAAGAAAGAATCCAAGGGGATGACATGTAAAGTGGAAATACGTACAGTACTTCAGACATGGTCCCTGACGTCATATACAATGCTGAACTGTGGCAACTGCTGAGTTAATCTGTTTTTGGGGTTTTATTTATCTATGGAGAGTCTGCTGAGTGCACATTATTGTACAGTTAATGTCTTTCCTGTTAAATTTTTACACCACACTTATTCTCTCAAAGCATTATTCCAGCTGGCCAAAAGATTCAAACTCGCCTCATTTTATTCAATAAGGTCGGTTTCCTTTCTCTTTAAAGGTGCAACCTCTTCACAGTAAGTCTGAGTTACAGGCACTCACTTCACGAATTCACTGTTTCCCAGCCGGGCTCCACCTTGGTCCGCCTCGCTAACCTTTAAGCTACTGCCACCTCGAATGTCACACTGTGTGAAAAGAAAATAGCTTCTGATCTCATACATAAGTCAATTCGAAACAAGTGTATGGCTCTGACATTTCCTCCATCCCTGAGGGGATCTTTCTGCTGTATCATTTTCATGTCTGGAAAAGTCCAAGCAGCTTTATCACTTCTGGTGGTCAATCTGTCAGTGAGTTACCGAAGGAAAGCTTTTACTCCTGCCTGTTCTTTTGTTCCATTTCCAACAGTCGTCAGTCTCAGTCACTAACTGAGAGCCAGAGGAAAACTGGAGTCTTTCAACCTGTCATACCTCCTTTGAGACTCTTTAGGGTCTAGCCACAACGTACTCACAGTCGGCCGTCTTAGGGCTGTTAACGTCAGTGGCCGACAGTAGATTTGGTCCAGCACTGTTGGCGCCAGCTGGTACTTGTCAGCAAACTTAGTGATTTCACCCATTTAGGTTTCTCTTAAGTTGTCACTTTGGATTTTTCATTTCTTGTTCTACAAACCTAACACCACAGGCCGAGGCAGCAGACATATTGGACACATTCTAAAATTGCATTTCTAAAGTAGCAAACTGAATTCTGGCCAGCTGTGCGTTGTGCTGATTGAGGCAGACATACGCTTTGGACATCTGTGGCCATTTTATTCTTTTGGAAAAGAAAAACAAAGACTAGTATCCTTGCATTGTTAAACCAATCTCCACAATGCTGTGGAGTAAGCTTTGGAAACATCAACTTGAAGCGGCGCTAAGCTCCAAACGCAGCAACTCTGCAAAATGGTCTCTTGCACCCTGCAAAAGAACACGGCACACAAAATATGTTAAAGTGATGTTTTGGAGCAATTTCCCCCTATGGCCCTTTGCACCACAACCTTAAGCAAAACAACACCCTGAGAAGATTTTATCACCTGGGTCGAACATTGGGCGAGTTAGCGTGAACAGCTGGTTAGCTTAGTGCAGGGGCTAATGGAACCAAGTGTGTATCTCGTAAATTACCCCACTAATAATGTCCGAAATGATACCAAACTTCTACAGTAGTACACATAGGTTATAAACTCATAAAACGATGGATTAACTTACAACACAAAAAAGAGATTCAACCCTATTTATTAACCCTCGTGTTGTCCTTGGGTCAAATTGACCCGTTTTCTACCCAATTGTAACTACCCAAAATAACATTATTGATTCCAAAACTGTCTTTGGCAAGAACAAATCTCTACTTTCATTAATTTTGGGGCGTCTTATTCAATTTTATAGCATTTGAAAAAAAAAAATGAAGTGGTTTTGAAATATTGTTGAGTAAAAGTTGACATATTCCAGTCTGTGATTATCCGTCAACATACGTTCCTTTAATTTGAGTCTAAATAATTCCTAATTTCTGCTTTTCTAACTCAAGCATTAGGTATGATTTCCTATAAATGAGTTCATTTAACTGTAAAACTGAAGTTAAGTGTTGAAAACGTCAAAAAAAAAAACATTGAAAAAAAACGTTCAAAACGGAATAACACGTTTTTTTTTTTTTTTTTAAATCAATAAAAAGCCTCAAAAGAGATTTTCAATTTTGACAGGAAGACAACACAAGGGTTCATTTAATGATCCAATTATAACTTACTTGTCTCCTGCTAGTTAAAAACAAGTTAAATTAATAAATATTTTTGTTGCAGAGAAAATAACTGTCACATCCTACAGCGATTTGTCAGCCTGCATTTTACAGGGGAATCCCCAAAGACTAGTTAGAAAGGTTTTAAAACACAAGAGTATTCGCTATGCTATTTAATTAATTAGGCCAATTAGATTTTAGGCCAACATTTCAAAGTGAGTTCCTTTGTCCTCCAAATATCATCCCTTTGCCAGACAAAGGTGACTACAATAAACAGGATCTGTGTGGAAATTAGATGAGTAATGCTTTCTACTTTTATAACAGCCCCCGTCAAGGTGCCTGGGAGCATGGCACCCAAAGTCTGGTCACTCTACTTGAGCTTCAAGTGTTGCGCGGCCGAAGAGTGTGAGCTTTGATCAGCGGAATCAGTAGCAAAGACGATACAAATCTAGAGCCCGATATCTGAAAAAACAGAGACGCATGAAAAACAAGAGGGTGTGATTCAGGTCTTTCATGTGGAACTGAGGTCTATTATGTACTTTTGGTTAACCCTCTGGTGTGCTTTGCCTTCTCACTACAAACAAACCCAGATTCCAACCCAGGTTGTTTGGTCTGTAACAGAGTTCAAATAACAGCATTCTCACTTGACTAAATGAACCAAACCAAGTATAAAGTGTTTATTTAAAGACAAACATGAGGTGTGAATTCAGGCTTTAACTGGTCTTCATCAGAGGAAGCCCTATTAAGGTTAGTCTGGACCAATGGAAGTACAAGTTTCTTCCCGAGACTATTTTGCGGAGCCACCGTCGCTGGATCTAAACTTAGCGCCGCCCAAGGCGATTGGTTTAAAGAAATGTGAACAACCCAAAGTATTTTCTTCTAAAGATTCAAGATTTCTTCATTGTTGTACCACAGTACACTGTAGTACGAATTTACGTCCAAAGTTCACATCTTTAAATAAAATCCAGCACATAAACAATTAAAAACACAATGGAAAAGATATTAGTTATATGAATGAAAATAAATAAATGATTATATGGGTGTGCAGAGCATGTGGGGAGATAAATATAAAAATACCTAGTCCATCCCAGAATGTGTCTGTGGTGTAGTCAGACCTTACTGCACAGCGCTGTGGAGATAGGTCTGGCAATTCGAGACTACATTGAGGGTGAATTCATCTCCTTTGAAGATATTTATCGCTTAAACCCTCTATTTGCGCCCTCCAGGCTACCACACTAATATCAGCCATAGCTTTTCTTTGCACAGTGGGTTTTTTTGTCTGTGAGCTCATCTTTGTGAAGGATATTGGATTTTCCATTACCAGGGAAGAAGAATAATGTCCCAGTGCTACTCAAAATGCATGTGCTTTGCTTTCACTGTCACTGGTTGAGAGGTGGACCCTGACTCGCCACTTCTCCTATTCTGATTGGTTTAAACTGCCTCAATGCAACTATCCATCAACAAGAGCTGTCTGTCTGCTCCACTCACTAAAGATTGTATTATTTTTAAGGAAGGAGCTTCTCTCCATCATCCGTGGAGATACAAGAACATGTTTGAAATTAATGATGCAGATTAATGAGCTTGACTTGTTACAATCCTGTAAATATTATTGTAAGTGTCTTGTAGTGAAGGTGATGCACAATTTAACAGGCAAAAAAAGATATGTGACCAAACTACAATTCAAAAAAGATCAGGGGTGACTAAGTCTTGTTTCTTTTCTTAAAAGGTCTCATGGCATGAAAATTTCACATTCAACGTTGATATGATTTCCCCCAGCCTGCCTATGGTCTCCCAGTGGATAGAAATGGTTAAGAGTATAAACCAAGCTCTGAGTATCCTGCTCTGCCGTTGAGAAAATGAAAGCTCAGATGGACAGGCAGCAAATCACTATCAAGCCAATCACAGACAAGATGGTTGGGGGGGGTTAGTGTGAATGCACATAATTGGAGGGGGCAGTGAGCAATTGAGTAGCGTGAGCATAGACTGTATACGGTCTATGAGCGTGAGTTGTATCTGAGAGTGATTGCCTGGACCATGGTTTGTTGTATTTTGGTGCACAGCCTGTGCTTGTAGTGTTTGTTTTGCGTTCTAGACCCCTGTATTGGCTCCCGACACCAGGCCTTTTCACTATTCTGGGAACAAGCAGCTAGCTGATCAAGAAGAGATACCTACAATTTGAGACAAAAAATGAAATTGCACTGAAACCATGCAGGAATTCATAGTGCACATTTTAAGGCCTAAAATGCCAAAATAATAACAAAGTATAATTAGTGCGACCACCAGAGGTCGCCGCCTAATAACAAACGTAAATGTGGGTCGTAATAAGCTGTTTTCACGGACAACCTTTACAGCTTTTTTAGGGGGGAAGATCCGCTGCCAACACATGTTCTTTCACACATCTGTTTTTCATTCAGTGAATGTGGAAGAGCAGACCTCCGGTACAACCTGTGGCCTCCGATACCAGTTTCGAGTCATGCTGCTCTATTTTCATTTTAGGCCACCACAGAGACCCGTGGCTGTTCATAGCTCTCCATCCTCTCCTCCTTATTACTGACACAGTTCGTAAAGCCCACAGCGAGAGACCGGCCTGTCTTCTTTAACACTATGTTGATTTTTATCAGCCATGTAATACTATAAGAACAAACCCAGAACTGCCTGATGAATGACAAGCACATATCCACCGCAAAGGGCGACAAATTGTGCTTAAAAGATGACACTTGCTCATCTTTCGATGAACTTGGTAAGACATTCATGCACGCATATGCGTATGACTTGTGATGGTTGCCATAGTAATCTCCCTGAGGCACAAGGCAATTTTTGGAGTATGTGCTATGGGCAACAGCAGCTCCTCGGCATTGCTGCTTTAATCAAGCCAAGTATCCTTTGAATAGATTATGAACACAATATTTGACCATGTGGATTTTCCACACTTTCTACTACTTAGTGCTTAAATTAAGAACTCACAACATCTTCTCGCGTATATATATATATATATATATATATATATATATATATATATAATATTTTTTTTTTTAAATGTGTAGGGGCAGTTATTAAAAGCCTTTTATTTTACTACTTCTTGTTCATGCTGCTGAACTGGAACAACGTTGGGTTGCATGACTCTGATGTATGAGAACAAATGCTGTTTATTAAGTTGCAGAGATCAATATTTTCCTTCTCTCTAGTCACGCTTAATAACTAACCAGAAACAAAGCAGGTGCAGGTATATGACCAAGATAATATACACAACAATGGGTCCTATTTTAAGTTGTATTTCTTTCATTTTACTCCCATTTCTAGCAGCAGCAGGCAGCTGTTTTAAGCAAAAATGCACTGATAAACAATTGTATACTACATGCTCAGCACCAAAGAGCAGACAAGCAAAGTAAGCGACTAGCTGAGGAAGAAAATGAAACATCCATGCGCTTGAGATAAGGTTTTACAGAGACTTTGGGGACCATTGTTTGAGACTTTAGGCTTTTTGGTGGAGACCACATCAAAGCTAAAATGAGACAAAAGAACAAACAACTCCAGTAGGATATGATAATGTTGCTCACCGTCTCCTGAATGTTTTATTAGGCTAGTGTTAAAACCTTAGCTCGAGTAACTTATATGGCTTAGATAACTTAAGGCAACACTATGTCATGGCTATATGTCTGGCAGCTTGTTTAACCCCTCCTGTAAATCTGACCACTTTAAAAAACTGTCTACATCTGAAATATAGGTTTCTTTTTAACCAAATGACCACAAAAATGGATTGGATTCCATGCCGCGCTCTTTGCAAATACAATTGATCACTTCACTTTCATTCCTTTCATAATTTCTCCTTTTTTAACTCAAGTATTAGGTATAATTCTAAATAAATTAGGGTTACTGACCATAAATTCCAAAAAGTAGTGTAAAATTAGTAAGGTAGTGTTAGTGAAAACTAAAACAAAGTCTGAAAAATTTGACCCGGGAGGACAACACAAGGGTTAAGAGTCCATCTGCCCTCTAATGAACATACCATGACTAATGCATCTTTAACATAGACCCTTCCCTTCCTTGCTCAGGTTATAGTGAGTGAAGGTTGATTTATAGTTGTGTGTTAACGTACTGTAGATATAGACCCTACACACATAGCCACCATAGGCTTATCTGTAACTAATGTGCACTGCTCAGAAATGCATAAGATCAGCGGCTACAGAGATATCTATGGTTATCTTGGGCGCAATTTCTTCATAACAAACAGCGGAACCGTAACATACAGACATACATGCACACGCACACACCTGTTCCGAGGTACAGCACGCTGTAGTGCTCATCGTTGACCGCCAGGACGATGTCTGCCACAGCGTGTGTGATTTGGTCGTCTGTGGGCAGGTCCAGTGGAGCCACACCGACAGGCCGGATCACATCCTCAATTTCTGGATGGTATCTGATCACCCCAAGATTTTTGATGTCGTTGTGACCTCCTGTTGTTGAGTTTTTGCGGACACACTGAGAGGAGAAGTGATGTAATTGATTTAGACCAGGACGGGCTCTTGAATAAACAAAATGCCCTTGGACAAAAGAGTTTGAAATTGCTTTTCTTTTAACTCATGCCTTTCAAAAAGAGCACTTCGTCTAAATCATTTCACCTCAAAAGAAGAAAGGAAATAAAAGTGTTGACGTGTGTTCTTACCATCCCAGGGCGACTGCCAACGAATGGACTGCTGTAGCCCTTCAGTTTGGATGTGGAGAAAGCCTGGTCAATATCTTCAATGGAGTAGGCACAGATCACTGTTCTACCCCTGAACAATGGCACAGAAAAGAGTAATTACATCCATAGTAAAAGCAAGGTGAGTGGTTATGAGGGCCATGCAAGGACACAGCTTGAAATTCACAGCTGACACAGGACCCTAAAACAATAACTCTATAGTCTATAATCCCTGGCTTGTTCTCGGCGAGTGGGCACCTGAAAGCGAACCAATGTCTATTTGTTATTCTTGCCACCAGTTGAATAAGTCTTATATAAGTCTTGGCCTTGACCAACTGCCACTTTGCTAGTTTGAAAGCCATGATGTCTCTCTCTCATGGGTGTCTCTCTCTCAGGGCTGGCAAAGCAAAGAAAGGAGAGGTACCCTTTCCCCTTATGACCTCATAAGGTGCAAGATTATCAGCCCATCTGAGATTTTATTTTCTCAAAGGCAGAGCAAGATACCCAGGGCTCCGTTTACACTTTCGCCATTTCTAGCCACTGGGGGGCCATAGGCAGGCTGGGGGAACACATATTAAAACGCATGTTAAAAAACCTGATGAAGTGAAATCTTCATGCCATGGGACCTTTAAGCTAATTCTGATGCAATATTCATTCATGTTCAATTTTGTATGATATAATAATAACTAATGTCAGTCTTTTCTGCATTCCCATGGTTCTCTTTTTGTCTTTTCAGTGAAGCCACATGTAGCACCCTCACTACTGCAAATCTAAGAAACCATTGTGTGAAACAATATATGTGAGGTTGTACCATGATTCCCGTATGAAAACTGAACAATACATTTGAAAGGACAAACTGTGATCAGTATTTCCTTTGGTACACAATTAGAAATCTTTTCAGCAACGTCTTGTAGACAATGATACCACATGTTCTTGTATTACAGGAGTAGATGTATGACAGCTGATTTTGCTGAAACAAGACTTACACACTTTGTGAACAATAATTTGGCATATTTTTTCTAACAGTTCTAACAGTCACATGAAATGGAAACTGACACTGAAAAGGTACTTTCCAAAATCTGATACATGAGAAAGTCGAGTGTGTGTGTGTGTGTGTGTGTGTGTGTGTG
>NC_045738.1:19828164-19846436 GCF_008692095.1 Etheostoma spectabile | reverse complement strand
TGTGTGTGTGTGTGTGTGTGTGTGTGTGTCAGTAGGTGCTACTGTTTGGGTGTCAGGTACTGTTATTCTTTATCTTTATTCGTTGTGTTATCAGTTTGCTATATGGTCGATTTTTGCATGCTCCGAAAGACCAGAGTTTCTAACTATACTGTACGTAAGTAAACATTCAGTCTGATAATTAAGTCGCTATTGAACCCTGGATTAAGTTTGCGGTCTACTCTGATTGATAAGCGTTTCCAGGTCTTCGCATCTGCCCTCTCTCACAGTTCTCTGAATACAATCTTAGTGCATTTCTCTGTGCATCGAGAGTTTTGATATTTTTTACAATATTTATATAGCACCTCTATCTTTAAAATATGGGACCTTTATTATTTACTGTACAAAGCTGGTAAATGTTGTTCGTGTGGGTGACATTAATGATAATGACAGCATGTAATGCTGGTCTTCTTTTAGCATCAGGTTATATATGTGGTCATACACATAATTAAAATTAGCCTAGTAGCTATGGAGCTACTTTCGCCGCTGAATGTGCTCTAATGTAAACCAATTCTTCCGAATAATTGATCTACAAATTAAATGCTTAAATATTTTGGGGTAAATGTTAGGCTACTTGGATTTAATCAACACATTGAATGATTGCTCATGTACCATGTGCGCTGTACAACCCTGATCCATAATTAGCCTGGCTTCAACAACCAAACTGTCTGTCTGAAGAACATTATTACCCATGAATCATGTTGAGTCCCTTTTGGGAAAATGCCTTAGCCTCAAACAGAAACATATGAAACATATCAAGCTGGAATTGTACTTCTCTGCACTGCACGCAGGCAACTCTTTGTTTCTCTTTGTTTCAATCTCTGTTTTGAACCTTTCTCCAGACAGACTAGCCTCTGCAACCTATGATTACCCGTAACACCCCTTCTGTGTTGTTTCACAGAATAGTTTAGCATAATTCCAGCTTCATGCAAAACAGCAAAGCTTCGTTTTTGCTTTCTTTTTCTATTACATCCCCCGCATTCCTGAAATAGCATACAAACGTGTGATTTCCCATAAGAAAATTAAACTGTGGAGGTAGTCAAGGTGTTTAATGTGTGGTCCAGCTCACCATGCATTGGAAAACAGGCCATAGAGGACTCCAGCCCTCTTGTCCTGCGCTGTCAGCACCACTGCCTGCTTCATGTTGTTGTACTGCTGCTGAGTGTTTCCTGCGCCGCACATGACCCGGGCCTTCATGAAGGTGGTCCATGAGTCTGCCAGCAGGGCTTTGATGCCGCCTTCGTCCACCTGGAAATAAAATCAATGGACGGTCACATCAAAGCCATACTATGGCAGCCATGTTGCCAAATAGATTTTGAATTTTACTTTGTGTCCCCTGCCAGGATGTGACCCTGACCCCTTCCCACAGGATACCAGGAGCACCTTTCCCACCCACATAGGAATACATTTTTGTTACATGTTGCTTGTTTTGTGTTTGAGCCTTCAGGACACAGATGTGTGAAACTTAGATCAATAAAATCCATTTAAAGCTATCCACTTGACACGGTTCTGGTTAGAGAGCAAAGATGTGTACTTCATGTGACAACAACACATGCTATAAGTTAGCAATTAAACACACCAAAGGCTGTCACTTGAATGACGTTTTGAGCTAACGTTAGCAATCAAACAATCAGTTTCCATCTTCTGTTATTATATAAAGTTTGTTTCATGGATTTCACAAATTTCAGTGTGCCACGTTATGCCCTAAACCGTTAAAATCTGAGCATGCTCGCCTCAAATCTGCACTCAACTTAAATTGTGCAGGGACAACAGGTGTACAGGTGCTGCTTCTACTTCTTTTGGTTACAGTTGCTGGATTTTCTGCCTCAGGTCCATTAGGCTTTTTAGCCTGTGGTTGATTTATGAAGAAATCCAAAATGTGCTTTCGTGCCATGTTATAGGCAAGCTAACTTCTGTAGTGTTGACCCGTCGGGAAAGTTTCCACAACTATGTTCACCCATGAATACGTGTCAGGGGCCTGCAACTCGCCTGGCTCTTGGCAAAATTGGCAGATTAATTCTGATCAAACGATGTGTTTATCTCTTACCAGCCAAATTTTAAAATCAAATTACCTTTAATTGTAAAGAAAGGGAGTAGGTTAATATCAATAATCCATCCAAATAAATGTATAATTTTTAATTATGGTTGTAGATTGTCTACCTTTTGCTAAGGGGGTGCTGCAGCACCCTCCACACCCCTAATTCCCGGGGCCATGCAACAACATGTTGGAAAATTCCTCTAATTAGCAGATGAAGAAACTCCAAATATCTAAGATAGATAATCATCACACTTAACTTTACCTTTCTGCTTTTATCATTTTATGTATCTTTATTATGTATCTTGTTTTGGGTGTCTTTATCTGAGGTTAATTTTCCAGATTAAGTTCAAAAGGTGACTCATGAATCCCACAGGGCAGCAGCTGCTTTCCATTTGATGGCTGATTGAGAAACACCTGCTTTGACATCACTGATTGGAAAGTGTTAAGAAGTGCAACATGCTTTCAGGTTCCTACCCAGAGCAACGCAATGCAGTTCAAAATTATACAGACCTTTTTTCTGGAAAGGAAACGTGTTTAGAAAATGTAAAACACAAACTAACTCTAAACGACAGCACATCGCCTAGTGCGCTCTTGCATTTTTAGTGAGCACATTTGGGATGTGTTGCAACTTTAAAGCATTCAATGCTTTAGTTCAATTGATTAGCAATTCATTTAAAACTGGTGTTTTTCTTTCAAAACACCGTATTCATGCAAAATCTCCAGGCCTCTGAATAATTGTTGAAATTAAACGATTTAAGAAAAGCACTCTTTGATTGCCTGCATGGCTCACTACCTAGATATATACAATGGGACGAGAGATTGCAAGAGTAGAAATAAAAGGTTGGGTGTATGCAAGGGTGTCTGACTGGGGAGGGGGGAGAAGGGGACTGAGTACCCAGGGCCCTGATGTGAGGTGGACCCAAAATGATGAGAAGAAAAAGCTAGAATGAACAGCTGTGGATGTGGGGAGGGGCCCATAGAAAATGCCTTCCACAGGGCCCAGAGCTTTGTGCTTTGTCCCTGGGTGTATGGACCTGGGCTCGTCCTTATTTCCCGTAGTCTCTATCGAGGACGTTACATTTACGGGATTGTTTCCCCTACACGTCTTCGTTACTTAAAAGAAATGTGTTTGTACATCGGAGTCAAAGATTCTTCCTCACAAAAACAATAATTCAGTTTCTGTTTTACTCTTTGTTGATGTGGAAACCCTGAATATTAAGCTTTACTATAAAGAAGCCACAAAAAAAAATCCCAATTAAGGTTTTTCATTTAATATCAGAAAATTACTTTTAATACTTTAAGGTGCTGTAGTTAGGATAAGTAAGATCTCCTAAGGTCTCCTAAGCACCTTCCTTTACAAGGGAGAATAATTGTGTGTGCCTGAGCAGTGATTGACACTCAGTTAGACCCCCCTCTTCCTCCTTTTATATGTATTTACATCTACTCTAAAAATCAGATACTTTTACTCAAGCAATATTTTAAAAGGGGACTTAAACTTGTAATTTTAAGTATTGCTTCCAAGTACTTCATACAAGACTGCTGTGGAGATAGGTCTGTCAATGCAATCATTAATTTCCCCAAACACAGACATGAAAGTTAGATTTTTACCGTGCAGATTCGGCCGATGCGTGCCCTGTACGGCTCCTCGTCCACTCTGGCTGTTTTGTTGAGCTCACTGAAGAAGAAGTAGATCTCCTCCTTGTACTTCAGTGTAGACGGCATTATGGCCGCTCCGGCAAACTGCGGATCTGGTGATAAGATTTCAACGTATCCGTTTAGATATCGTCACTTTCCAATTTAAGACTTATGGTGGGTCAAGCGATATCATCCCCTATTCCAGCATATTTATTACTTTTATTTATTACTTTTTATCCTGACATTTTCTTTGTTTCCATTTAATCTTTTTATGCTCTACTCATTATGCCTGATATGTTATCTGTATCTGTCTTGTATGGCTGGTAAGCCAAAGAAAAATGTCCACTTTGGTGGACATTAAAGATTTATTCTACTCTAGTCTATTGTCTTTTTCATGATCATATCACCTTGTTATGGTAGTTTAGTTCAAATAGAACATTATGAGAATCAATATCATCTGCATTCATATCAGGAGTGTAAATGGCGGCTTCCAGTAGATCTATTTCTGGTTCTCTTTTTACAGCTGTAAATAACATCACCCAAACCACAAACACAGTGACAGGGAATACGCCTACATCTTATTTCTCCCATGGGAATGACAGCGGGGTGATTTACAGAGAGTTCCACCCACCATCTCCAAATTCATTAGTCTAAACCTGCACTGTCTCCGCGTGACTCCCCTCCTCCTACTCACTCAGCAGCCAAACGTTCTCCGTCTTCAGGAGTTTCTGGGATCCAAACGTACGGCGGATCGAGCCGGGGTGACCTGTCACCGACGACATGGCAGAATACAGACTCCCATCTGAAATGGAAATGAGAACAGAGGATAAACAGTGGGTAAAAGGAGAGAAAAAAAGGCATACAGAAGGAGAGAAAGAGAGATTGGAGTGACACAGAAGGGGGTTGACTGAAGCAGGAGAAGAGGAAGATACAGAGAAAGAACATTAATAACAGAGAGGGAGAATGAAGACAGAAAAAAGGAGTCCCAGGAGTCCGAAGACAGAAAAAAAGGAAGGAGAGAAGGAAAAGGAGAGTAAGAGCAAAGAAGACGACAAGGCAGAATAGCTGAGTTCACTGATGAGCATCCATAAATCACCATATTCACTCAGAGCTCCGTCTCCATAGCGATGCAGAGGGAGAGCGTTTGAAAGCGTTGGAGTAACATCTTAATCAGGACTGATCGTTATTAGAACGCTTTTAAACTCAAGCAAGGGCTTCGGCTCGTTGCTTCAACAATCGATCTCCATCTGGAAGAGCGTCTTGCCGTGCACACTAACCTCTACCATCCTAATATCTGAGTGCCTTCACAAACAATCCATCTGCATTAGATGGTTTAACAAACAGACAGTTTGTCCATCCCTTATCATGCTCTGTGACCACTGGAAGATGGTTTTAATTGGAAACATCTCTTTTTAGTTGAAGGTCCCATGGCATAAAAATTTGACTTAATGAGGTTTTTTGACATTACCATGAGTTCCCCCAGCCTGCCTATGGTCCCCCAGTGGCTGGAAATGGTGATAGGTGCAAACCAAGTCCTGGGTGTCCTGCTCTGCCTTTTGAGAAATTAAAGCTCAGATGGGCCAATCTAAAATCTTGCTCCTTATGAGGTCATAAGGGGCAAGATTACCTCCCCTTTCTCTGCTTTGCCCGCTCAGAGAATCTGGCCCACCCATGAGAGAGATATCATGACGTTTAAACAAGCAAAATGGCAGTTGGTCGAAACCACGCCTCCAGACTCCAACTTAAGTTGAATTTTCTGTTGCACGACTAAAACAACCTTTAAACGTACACATCGTCCATCACAACAACAAGTTCCTTTCCGAGGCTATTTTGCAGAGGCACCGCGGCAAATTTTTCTGCTGTCACTGTGTGACAAGGCAAACCAACTTTGGCTACTTTAAATGAGAACTGTAATGAATATATTAATGACATTATAAAAATCTTGATGTGATTGCCATTGCAAAAATGATAACTCTGATGTGCCAGAAAGTCAGTAAACTGTGGATGTTAAAATGCTGCCAGATATTGAGTTTGCTTATATAGATAGATAGATAGATAGATAGATAGATAGATAGATAGATAGATAGATAGATAGATAGATAGATAGATAGATAGATAGATAGATAGATATCTCAGTATATCATAATATATAATAACATAATGAAAGCAAACTAAACCTTCAGGGCAAATGCATACAGACATACATACATATGGCTGGTTCTTTTTTATAAAATGTCAGATTGATGACAATCTAAATATCTTCTGGTTATGAGTATGAAATGTTTTTTTTAGATTTTACTCAGCTCTACCATCCTTCTTCTCTCGTTAGTGTCCAGGAGTCAGTCAAACTAGCATCTGACTCCTATCTGAATCTGTTTGTGCAGTCAGTCGTACAAACACTCCATTTTAGCAGAGTTTTACATGTTTTTTTTCCTCGTGAGTGCACAACGGCAGATGGCTGACTCTTGTGTGCTTGGCACTCAGGGGGGTGTGCTCCCCTGGTGATGTTAACACACGACACATTACATACATGATCCGCTAAGTTTTTTTTGGGGAATTGTTGTGGGTGGGGTGTAAGAAGACTGGAGGAGTTTTTTCTAGATCGGAATCATCGGTCTAAGGCTAGATAGAGGGTGTATGCTTAACTATATATATTTAAATGTTGCAGTTATGGCTGAAAGTTGTCTATCCAGAAGGGATTTTGCAGTACTACTCAATCATAGTTATTCAGCCTATAATCTACAAATCCCTCACTCAATAGCCTTAACCTATTGAGGGTTCTTTTATTGTAATATTGCTAAAAAAGCTATTCACAGAGATATAGGCTTTGTAACTCAGAAAAAAATTCTTCTGAGTTTATTCTGATGTACAAATAAAAGATCGCCCAACATTGCCTCTAAACCCAAGAAAAAGAAACCTATTCATAACATAACATTATAATTACATTTCTCACTGCACATATTGACCAATCAGCATGGACCATTGTTGTAAGTAACAGGCAACACAGAAGATCTTGTTTAAGGGACTTTTCTAAAGCACCAATATTGTAATGGATTGACTCTTTTGAAATACTGTGAGATATATTCTCTATTCATTTTCAGGTTTTGAATAGAGACTGATAAGAAGAGACGGATCACTCCTGGGAGCCAGGGAAGTGTCGCTCTGCTGCTCCCGAATCAAAAGTTAACAAAGAGTTGAATACGGATCTGTTCCAAAATAAGATATTAGAAAAAGTGACAAGGTCAGACTTTAGAAATGGTGACATGTATTCTTAAAACATTATAAATATAAATGATAAATAACCAATTTTAATTACCTTATTCATTACTTACTGACTCGTTCTATTTGGGCCTGGTCATACCAGCATTTTATAACAAGCTCTGGCACCAAATTCAATTAATTTAAATTGAATGATTCCAATCGGATGCTTTCATTTTGTCAACTGAGCTCAACTTTTTTAAATTTTAAAATTCAAATCGGCACTCTCCAAAAGCTATCTAGTTGTCTATTATGCATCATTTTAAATTAAAATAAGGCTTTGTATGGCTTTTGCGTGCTGTGATCAATACTTTCTACAAACCACAAAACACCTTGTTTTTATTGCCTTCCAAAAAAGAACTGTATACTATAAGGCTCTATTTGAACAATCTGAGCGCACGGCGTGAAGCGCATGTCACAGCTATGTTTAGGGCGTGTCCAAATCCCCTTTGGCTAGTTTGACAGCAGAAAAAAGGTACCGTGTGCCTGGTGCATGGTTGAAAAGGGTTGTACTTAGTGTCTTCATTAAATCATAGGTGTGTTTTGGGCGTAACATGCAATAAATCCATCAGAGTGTCATCTCCCATTCCCTTTAAAAGCCAGGCGCGTTTCTGCCTTGGCACATTGATATTATGATGGCAGATTTGCACCATAATAATTTTTGTTTGTAATCTTTTGCATGTTTGTGTGCTGCTGTGTGTGTGTGTGTGTGTGTGTGTGTGTGTGTGTGTGTGTGTGTGTGTGTGTGTGTGTGTGTGTGTGTGTGTGTGTGTGTGTGTGTGTGTGTGTGTGTGTGTGTGTGTGTGTGTGTGTGTGTGTGTGTGTGTGTGTGTGTGTGTGTGTGTGTGTGAGTACTGTGCACACGTCTAGGTGCATTTCACTGTTAAAATACCAATGAAATGCTGCGTTAACGTCTTTAGACCAGGTTTTTGTTGGTCAATGGCGCGATCACTTTCTGCTGCTGCAAGGTGGCAATATGCCAAGAATGCACCTGAACACTCCACCCTGTAAGACCAGCACGCCCATGGGCGCAAAGACACTTGCGTCAGGGCCCCAAGTGTTATCTTTTTTTTTGTTTTGTTTTTTTTAAATGACACTGATATGGTTATGGTTTGTTTAGGTTTAGCCTCAAAAACAACTTAGTTAGGAGAGATTGGGGTTGGAAGTACATCCTTGGAATGCCTTATAGGTAAATGGAGTTTTTTTGTGTACTTTGTTTGAGCTTGGTGTGATGAGCGCCTATCCGGTTCATCATCCAATCAACAAAACCTTTAAAATACCAATCCTTTACTTTTTTTCCACACACGAGCCAATTGCTTTAGCTAAGGTCATCTGTCATCTGACTCCAGCTGCTGATTATGGGGTTCATCAGTTTCACTGGCAACAACACAACTCTTCTTCATCAAGAATGTTTCACAGCAGTGTCTTCCTTTCCTGATACCAAGCCATGAAGAACCCATACAACTAGTCAGGGTTGTAGTAATCAAGACCGGTCTTGGTCTCAAGGTCTCGGTCTTGACTCAGGATCGACCCAATTTTTACTCTGCTTGTCTCGGATAAAAAGGACCTGGGTTTGTATTCCAAGACCGGTCAAGACTACAGCAACAGGGATATCATTAAATTGCCTGTGTATCGTCTGATTGTGTGTTCATTAGTTTGATTGGAAGTCAAACTTTTAGGAGATGTCAGCCAAATCGTCAGTAATAACATTTATTCACTCTGGTCTTGATAAGGTCTTGGTGTCGGTTTCGGTGGTCTTGACTACAACACTGCAGTAAGTAACTACATATTTAGAAACCTATAACTATATATGTTTTTGCAAGGTTTTTTTCTTTTTTTCCTTGTGAATCATGAACTCCTGCAAGCAGATGTGTAATTTCCTTTTTTTAGCGTTTGTTACCTGAAGGCAAGCTGATGGACTTTTGGGAAGGGTAGGGTGGTGAGATGTCAGAGGCCGATGCTATCTGCCCGTTGCCCTGGACGTCAGTCAGCACAGTGTCGTTTACCTGCCAGGAGAGAAAAGGGGACCTTTGAGCTTGGAGGAAGTCTTGTATTTAAACACTAATCATTATGCATTATACATCTAACAGCCTGCTATCACAAGACCCAATGCTCAGAGTTATCTAAGCCTACACCTTGACTTTTTCCGTGGTGGTACACATTCATTACTGAAAGAAAGCATCCTCCATGGCAATAAATAACTCCCGGCCTTCATTTAACCAGCACAAGAAATAAATGAGCAATTACTGTACACAAATGCTAATTTGCATCAATCTTGAGAATGATTAGACTAGAGGTTTAGAAGCCACAGCAGCAACCAATAAAATGACGTTGGAACGTTTGCAGTGGCTGCAAAATAATATGTAGTATAGCAAATACAAGGATTTTTTCTGAAGAAACTCTTACCAGCATCCAGCACCTGGGGCTTCCAGCATTAGTTCCACATATTATCATTGTGTCGTTTACTTTCTGAATGACGGTGATGAAATTATCACACTCCAACTGTGAAAGAAAGAGACAGTGAAAGAGAGGGACAAAGGCAGTAAATGAGGCAGGAGCAAGAAGGGAAAGGGAGAAAAATATTGGAAGAGGATTTAAAAAGGCAGTTAACTGTAGAGAATGTGTGAAAATGTGATTTGAGAGAGAGAGAGAGAGAGAGAGAGAGAAGCAGCACAAAAGGAGAGAGAAAACAAGAATAGACCAATGGACTGAGAAACAAACAGATGAAGAGAGGACGGTAGATTGGAAGAATGAAGAAACAAAGCAAAAAGACAACATCACAGATAAAGAGAAAAAAGCGGATTGTTCAAAGAGAGAGAGAGAGATTTAAGAAAGGGAAAAAAAAAATGTTGTCAGACAGCACACAGGAGGCTTAGCCCTGCAGTACAGCACTGCTCTACTCCATGTTCATCACGTATTCATTAAGTGCAGAAAATGGACTGCTATCTCAAAGGCACTACTGGATGAAGGATGAAAAGGAATACTTGGTACAACCTTAAGGGCTAAATTCTGATTTAAGGTCTCAGCAGTACTCATGTTGAGTGATGTTTGTTGTAGTTTGTCTTCAACAACTTTTGGATAAGGATAGCTGAAAAACTGGAGATGGAGAAAGTACACCACTAAGTCCAAAAAGCCGGGCTAGAGCTTGTGTAAGTGTGTGTAGGTGGATGTGTAGGCGAGTGGGTGGGCTGGATAATTTGTGTGAGTGCAGACTTTTTACTTCTGTTCTTGAAATAAAAAAATAAAAAAAAACGAGTTTGGGCTTGTTTGAATGTAAGTGATTTTACGTGGCCAATGCACACTAATATCTAGGACTGAGGTTGGAAAATTGGAATTTGTTTTGAACAATCTTAGGGTTAGATTCAGACACTGTGTTGTTGTGATGTCATCCTCCAACAAATGTCCTCTTCAGCAGCTTCATTTTCAAATTCTTGTGTTGTAATGTTTTTTGCTTTACTGCTCTGCTTGGCAAGAAGCTCTGGACACGACAATTAAACAATGCTCATTGGAGTACCAGTGATCCTGAGCCTAGAAATCTTGGGACTTGCAACCACATTAAATGAATCCACAGCTCAAGATTTCTGTCCACCGCCAACAGTACCAGTGCAGGAAGTAGGGCGCCCTTAATGTAGCGAGGCGGTAAGTAACAGCATTGGGTTGAGGTTGGTGTGGGTGTCATGTAATCTCAGTCTTTCCCGAACGCTATATACTCTTTATTGATCCCTTATAGGGAAATTACAATTTACACTCTGTTGTTATTGCACACTACACACAGGCCTGAAATACACACACATGCTCAGGTCCTATACATGCACTAGTGGAAAGATGTCAGAGTGAGTGGGCTGCCAGTGCTGGACCAGCACCCTGAGCGGCTGAGGGGGGGGGGGGGGGGGGGGGGGGGGGGGGGGGGTTCGGGACCCTGCCCAAGAGCACCTTGGCAATGCTCCAGCTACCATTCTACACTCCGTACTTAGGTCTGAACGGGGACTTGAACCGCCGACCCTCCGGTTCCAAACCCAACTCCCTGCGGACTGAGCTCCTGCCACCCCCAAAGTAGATAAATAATTGATTAACCAATAAAAGATTGGTCAATACTATGGAAACCAGAACAATATCAATACCAAAATCCTGTCCCATTGCTCACAGATTCTGCATTTACATGCTGATGTCTGTTAAGAGAGATTATGTTCAACATGCACAAATTATGCGGTCAGTGTATTTGCTCGTCGGGCTCAGCTTTTGAAGATTGGGTGTGCTTTGGACAAACTGAAGCTGAGGCGGACAGTCTAATTATGTGTACTACCTACTGTTAAATCCATCTGGCTCTAGGGGTAATTGTTGTTTTGTTCTGTCTGTCACTCAAGGATGTTGCCTCCTGCCTTTCATTCCCGCTGCCCAGAACCAATGGCTTTATTGGGGAAGATTTATTGTATCACTCAGTACATTCTTATTTTCCACCATCTGCCACTGCCAGGCTCTCGGGAAGCTTTAGCTCAGTGCAGGGAAGACAGTCCCCTCTTTGTTTTGTGCAATAACTCAAGCAATACTTTGGGGTATACTCACAACCGTGATGGGTTTTAGCTCCCAATAGACATGGGTGGATAATTGAAATGGTAGAATTCTAAACTGCCTTAACAGAGAACACGATTTGTCTGTTAAAATTTGGATAACTCTCATTTGTTAAACCTGACTGCAGATTACAGGCTTGGCAGACATTGCTGGATTGGGAACTGAAGGGCTTTGAGTAGCTCTGTGTAGCCTCTGATACAGCTACCCCAAATCAGAAACGGAAAAAAAAAATGGCAGCTTTCATAGCACTGAAGATAGATCAACAGCACTTTTGAAGCAAGGTGTCTCTGAAGCAATCAGTCATGGAAATTCAAACACAAATTTTCCGAGATGTCATTGTGAGGTAACACTGCCAACCCTTAGACAACTGTTACTGTATTTTAAGATGGTGTCCCATTCATTTAAAAAAAAAAAAATTGGGAATCTGAGAGGGGAACTTGTGTGTTTAGAATTTGTGTTTTTTATTTTTTTTATTTTATAGGATTTGGAGAAAAAAACAATTGGTAAAAGACCTTAAAAGAAAGTGTTAAAAAGAGAGAAATATTTTTGTAAAGGGACTAAAGTGGGAACAAATGTCAAATAAAGTGACGGAAATGTGAAAAGATGTCAAAAAAAGTAACAAGAATGTCAAAAAGTGACAAAGCTTCAAAAATTTGGGGAAGAACCGATGGAAATTTAAAGAAAAAAAGTCGACAAACATTGAAAAAGTGACAAAGTCATGGGGGGGGCACAAAAGGGTCGAAAAAGACGACCATACCCTTGATAAAAGGTTTATCCTTTTACATTTTGATTTAGAAAAAGAAAAAAAATCCAGGTGAAATGTGGAAATTATTAATTGATGTAAAATGGTTACAAAAAAATTGGTATTGGTCTTTCAAGTGCAACGGATAATCAAGTCATCCGACATTTTCGTCCCAGGCACCTTTTTGAAATTCAGACCTACCTGACAAGCAGAATAACACGCAGCAGTGTATCATCCTTCCTAAGATTATTCCTGAGCCTCGAAGCATTGCACATTAAGTCGACCTCCCCACGCTCTTGGACTTATTGCAGGTTGAATATTGTATTAATCTCTTGGTATTCGCTAAATCTCATGAAATTATGCATTGCAATTATCGACAGCTCACTCATCTGTGTTTGTTTTGAAATGAAGCTGTCTCCTGTGTAATTTATCTAATATGTATGAATGAATTATTTGGTCTGTTGCGTCCAAGCAGAACTGTTAACATGAACCTAAATAACTTAACTAAACATTGTTGCACTAACCTCACTGTGGTGCAACTGCGGATGATGATGACGAAGATGATGATGATGATGATGATGAGAAACATGAGGAGATTGATGATGATACACTGGTGGAGAAGGAGAGTGATTTGCAGAAGTCATGGAGTTGTTTCTACCTCGAGTGGCGCAGCCTTTGCCTTGCAGGTATCAATTGCGGTCTGGTCGGATGCCGCTGGGATCTGTGGGAGGAAGGGCTGCTTAGTTTGTGCCAAGTTCTTTCACACTGCCCTGTTTCAGCAAGAAAAGTGTGACCTTGCTGCAGCAGCTAAAACACAATCCTCACAGAAAACATCTTCCTTGCTGAGTGCTGACGGCACTCGGTGGTGTTCGCTGATTGAAAATTGTTATTTTTCTACTGTTGTGCTCCGCTGAACATACATGAACTGGTAATAACTCCTGACGAAATGCCACCTAAATGTGTGTGTAAGATGAAACACATCAATAAAAATCCAAATAGTTCTTCTATCACCAAACGTCTTTTCATTTCCACTGGGGAAAACCCAACACTAAGCCCACAATCATTCCAAAAAATAGGTCAGAGTCATATTTGGATAAAACCACATCCAACTTAGTGTCTCCATTTGTCAGGTTAGTCAGGGCCACTGCAGCCCAGACACTATGTAATTCTGAACCTATGTTGACATTTTTAGCTCAGTGAATGATGTTTTCTTTCCTCCCACGGAGATATATTGTGTAGCTTCATTAATGTATGCATGACCCAACTTCCTCTGCCCTCGGCTGCTGATCTGGGTCAGCGGCAGGCCGGCCCTCTCATCTCTCTCTGGCTCAGTGTTGCCCACACAGCACGTGGGCAACTCTGTTGTCATCCAGCCGAGTCTGGCAAACAGTGCACCCTAAACCTGGAAGCGGTGCGAAACAGCTAGACTAGGTTTCACCAAAGTTCAGAAATACACCTATCAACATCTCACTAATCAACACATTCTCATTAATGGGTTTGTATGATATCATACAAAAACGCACAACATTTTTTATGTAATCCCACAAAATTACGTTGACTGCCGGCCAGTCACATGACAACCAGTCACATGACAGTTGAGTTTAGCTTTCTTTACAGTTAAATTAAGTTACGGAAAGGTAATTGTGAACATGGTACAGTGCACTACGAGGAGATGCCCCTTTTCAGGGACCGTTGCAGCTGAGTTCAGCCAGCAAATGGTGACTTTGATGTGGCAACGACAGTTAAGTTTAGGCACCAAAAGGACTATTTAATATTAGAAAGATTATTCTGGTTTGGATAAAAACAACGGTTCCCTTGAGTAGGGAGTGAGCAAGCACAGTTGTTTCCAGACTCTAACTCCTGTTTCCTGAGTGAAAGTCTTCCCCTTAACTTCTCCCAGGACACTCTCTCCTCCCCCGCTTGAAAGACCTGTGTTTCAGGACCCAACCCTGAGCACACCTGATCACCCTAATACAGCTGCAGTCCATGTGGTTCATACATGGACATTGCATTACTTTTCGTACCTATATGTACGAATGGTTGATGAAAACAGCCTGCACTCGTTTGTGCTCAATTAGATCTATTGAGCACATGTTAAAATATAAACCACGACAACAATATCCCATTCGGTAATGTCAATCAAGTACACAGTCCTAAGAGTTTGAACCTTTAGGTCCCTGCTGTGTATTTTACCAACAGGCTAAAGGAACTGCGCTTTCAACATCGGATGGTTGCCAAAGTGTTTTTTGAAGGGGACTGGCTTAAAGACAGTAGATAACAGGGCTGTAGTCAAGACCACCTTTGTCGAGTCCGAGACAAGTCCAAGACCAAGACTAGTCGAGTCCAAGTCAAGACCGAGTACAAAGAGGTTTGAGTCCAAGACAAGACCCAGTCCAAAATGGTTTGAGTCCAAGTCAAGACCGAGCCCAGGACAGGAAAAAAAGGTCTTATGCATGACAGTATTGAGACAATCATTTGGGGTTTCACTTCCCCTCCAATATTATTATCAACATATTAAAGAACTCCGGACTCGGTCGAGACCAAAAGCCCAAAAGCCATATCTGGCAAGACCAGTGGCCGAGACCGAGACAAGTTCGACTCCAAATACTAGAGAGTCCAAGACAAGTCCAAGACCATAGAAAAACGGTGTTGAGTCCGGACTCAAGTCCAAGGCCGGACTCGAGTACCACAGCCCTGGTAGATAATATTTGAACTGGTGGTTGGCAACTGATAACTTTATAACTACTCTATGTGGCAGAAGATGGGTGGCCCATTACAAAAGACACAAAAGATCTATTATGGTACCAGATAGCAAAATCAGCTAAAGGTAAGCGTACCTGCAGGTTGCGGACCCCTCTGTTAGTGAACGTCAACACGTAGATCATTGCCTGGCCGCCCACGTACAGCGTGTCGCTCCCATCCTGGTGGTACATGCTGATGTAGTTCTCAGGTTTGTCGAAGTGGAACCTGGAGTTCTCTGTGGATCATAACAGAGTGCATTAAAGAGATGAGCTGGCAGACAAGAGCTTTGCTTCAGTACATTGTTGTTATCATTGTTAAAATGGACATTTTGTGCAATAAAAATATGCCCAATGGTGATAAAGTTCAATTCATATGAATTCATTGAACTGACAGAAATGTGTTCTAAAAGCCAGAACTATAATCAACAAAGACAGAAACCATTTCCATTTTGAATAACATAGTTTTCATTGTCCTAGTCAGTAGTCATAATAATTCTGCTGTTACAAATTATTATACAAGTAAATAATCAAGAAGGAGGAGAAGGAGGAACAATATTTACTGTCTTTTTCAAGTCCCAGTTAAAAAGCAATTTCCATATGACAGGGAATCACTCAAACCGCTGAAGCAACGGAACAAAGTACTGTAATAAAAAAAGATTCATAAAGTAGAGATCAAGGACAATAACAGAAGGTCAATGCATGAAAGCAAAATTGAGTTTCAAGACGTTATTTAAAGTCTTCATGTTATGGTTTTTGGCCTTTTCCCTTTCCTTTATTGTGTTATATATCTTTTCTGTGCATGTAATAGGTTAACAGAGTAAAAACGCCCATTATCCACCCCACAGGGCCTTACCATCTCCAACAGAAAACACTGTTCACACACTACTAAAAACAACAAACAGCTCTGTTGTAGTCCAGGCTTTACTTCCGTTATAATGCTCTCCTGGCTGCCTATGCTTATGCTTGCCTATTGTAACCATATGTTATTGGGATTTCAGTTATTATATTTAAAGCATGCAGGTTCTACAGGATCTCCTGGACATATTACAAGTAAGATGTCTTCATTAATGGTGGTTTACTTCCGCCTCAAACCTGGCTTAAAGGAACACGCCAACTTATTGAGACTTTATTCAACCGTATCCCCCCGAGTCCGATAAGTCCACACATACACTTCTCATGTCTGTGTGTGTAGTAACTCTGTGTCCTAATCCTGGAGATAACTGGGTCCAACTAGCCTACTGTTCCCAATAAGTGACCAAATAACGGCAACATGTTCCTATTTACATGTTTAGATCATAGACCGTTAATGGTTTAGATATGTATAACCAGGGTGTACAAATAAGGTCACAAGGGACATAGCCATCTTCTAACCATATGCATTATGGGAACTATTCTCCACAGAAGGCGTTATCCTTGTTATAACGCTCACCTTGCTGCTGGCGCGGCATACCCTCATACTCTGCTTCTGACTGGCTAGTAGTCCTTACCTAAGTACTGAGCATTTGCGAATCCCAACCAAGATGGAACAGAAGTGAGATGTCTCACTCTGTAGCTAAAACAAAGAACTCAACACAGAGGAGCTGCAGCACTGTGCAGTAAAACAACAATATGGTGTTTTCTGAAAATCTAACCATGTAAACCTATTCTAGTACAACCTCTAAATACAATTATGAATCTGAAAATGAGCAGAATATGTGCACTTTGAAAAGATGATCCATGATTTGGCTCCTCAGACAGTTTGAACAAAAATCTGGGAGCACCAATGGCAAAGAGCCAAACCTCTGGCTTTTAATCTACATTTAATCTGCCGCCAGCTCGAGGACTCCTTGATATAAATGGTAGCATATATACCAAAACACCGACATTACCGCCCTTTGTGCTTTTAGATCAAACATGGAGCCTTTACAGATAACTGCTTTGGGTGTTACAGGAAAAGGTCATTTGGTTGAAGCATAAATATCACTGAAATAATCATGTGGGCAAATACCATCGCAGATGCTTGGATGAATTACTCTCAGGACACCCCCAGACGTCTCTAAAGGACAATTTGGCATTTCTGATTCACCCGTCCAGTCAGGCTTACACTTACCTACGCTGCAACTGGGCCTGCATTTCAAAATAGATTACACTCACTGCTACTATTTAAAAGATGTATATGAAGGACAAACACAAAAAACTGCCACGTCTAATGATTAATGTTATGTAATTTAAAGATTGGTTTGTAAAATATCAAAGTTTCTAGCCCTGATCAAGCTTTGGACAGTAAGAGACTTTTTTTCTTTTTTTTTTACAATGCTGTACGAAATCTGTAGAAGAAAACAGTATTTTCCTTTTTGTCTTCAACAAAATAATGGCAAAAAAATACATCATGAGTTCAAAACTCAATTCCAGTAATGATGCACTTTGTCTGAACACATACAGACACTAATAGCGATGATGTGATCATGCAGTCATGGTTCCATCGTCATTTTTACTGATTTTACTTGTCATCTTTGAAACAAAAAAAGACATCCAGCCCGACAGCAAAGCCAGGATGAAGTGGTGGTGATCACTGATCACAGGTTGCTAACCAACCAAGAAAGTTACTATGGAAACAGTAGCCACTCTGATTTTTTTGGGATTCTAATTGATGATGCTTGTAGATAATCAACAAGGAAGTCCAATGTGGCTGCTGGTAGGTAAGAACAGACATGTCACTGTCTGACAGTCTTGAGAGGAACTCCGTCGCTGGCACAGCACGCCAACAGATTGGTTCATTTTTGGCGTCTGTTGATTCTGTCTGGCTTCAACAACAGAAAAAAAAGTTTTTCTTCTCTAAAAGAACGTCAAAATCAAAAGCTGAATAGAAAACTGTGTATGCTACCCAACTAGCAGCTTGCATTAAAATTTCATTAGCGAATTCTATGTAAGAATCTTTCACTGATCCACAGGTGGCAGTACATCAGGAAAGAAGTAAACATGGCTGTAAATAATAGGGGTTTCAACATTTTCAAAAAGCAGCTTTGCACATGTTTTGGGAGAAAAAAATTGCATGTTGTCCTCGGATCAAATTGACCCGTTTTCCTATTTTAGTATTCTTTTTAACTACCCAATTGTGACTACCCAAAATAACATGATTGATTCCACACAAAGCTCTTTGGCAAGTACAAGTCTCTACTTTCATTCATTTTTGGGGTGTCATATTCAATTTGAAAAACAAATTGAAGTGGTTTTGAAATTATATTTAGTAAAAGTTGACATATTCCAGTCTGTG
>NC_045738.1:19828063-19828154 GCF_008692095.1 Etheostoma spectabile | reverse complement strand
AACGTCCATTCCTTTAATTTTAGTCTAAGTAATTCCTAATTTCTGCTTTTCTAACTCAACCATTAGGTATATTTTCCTATAAATGAGGTTT
>NC_045738.1:19827742-19828053 GCF_008692095.1 Etheostoma spectabile | reverse complement strand
AATTCCAAAAATAACTGTAAAACTAGAGTTTATGAGTTAGTGTAACATAGTGTTAAACGTCAAAGTTGCAATCATTGGACAAAAAGGGACAAAAAACATAAGAAAAAATTAAAAACATTGATTAAAAGCCTCAACAAAACAAAACATTCTCCCTATTGGTGTGCATGTGTTAATTTTTCCTCAGACATTAAATCATTGCTGCCAAGTAAAATCCTTGAATTTTATAAAGGTCAGCTCTTCAGGAAACAAGAAAAACTGCCTTATTTTTTTATCTTGTTTAATAATAAAAAAAAAAAAAAGAAACTTTATTA
>NC_045738.1:19822085-19827732 GCF_008692095.1 Etheostoma spectabile | reverse complement strand
GGTTGTACATCTTCCTTCACCTCAGGAGGACGTAATCCTCGGATGAAGTTAAAACATTTTCAAAGTCACGTTTAAAGAAACAAATTCCTGAATGCACTAAGGAATATGTTAATTAGAGAAGACTGCAGAAGTAGTGCAGAAAAGTTTTCACTTGTACATCGATAATACATTCTGGTTATTGAAAATTACTTTTTTCTGTTCTGGCAACGTATAGGCTACCGCTGCTGCTTTATTTACATAAAATCTTTTGCTGCAAAGTTGTTCTCCGTTATGAACTAGACAAGAAAATCTATCAGGCTTGCGGTTCAATAGGGCATCGAGGTGCTCAAACCTCCAACTGAGAGAGAAGGTCAACACAAAGGATGCCAGAACCTGGCAGAAATGGTCTGGTATTAAGGAGGCAGCTGTGGATGTCCAATTAGTTTCAAGAGATTAGCTTGTTTTTCTCCTTCTTTCACTCTCTCTGGCTCTTTCTTTGCATTGGTCTCACTGGCGCTTTTCTGCCAATGAAATTGGGCAACACTTTACTTGAAGGTATCTACATAAGATTGCCATGACACTACCATGAACGTGTCAAAAACATCAGTCCTAAACGTTTATGACATAACACTTCTGTTAGTAATTGTCATTCGGTTTAGTCATGCCAAGTTATGGTTAGGATTCATGTGTCCATGTGTTCAGGACAGTGTCATGTCACTCTTATGTACACTGGAAATAATGGCTGTGAAATCTACAGTTATTTACTTTAGATTTCACAGTAAGTGATTTTCATTTTATTTATTTATTTATTTATTTTATTTGAAAAAACAAAAGGGGACAATACATATTAATGAACATTTTCACAAATGTAAATATGCCAGATTGTAGCCTTGGGCTAATTTCCATCTGCAGACCCCCATTTATACAGTAGAATGCTGTAAAGTTACATTACAACCTTGTCGACATGACAAAATCACAGTAGTCTAAGTATTACTGTAAAAAAAATCACAATGTAGCCACTATAGTACTGTACATAGCAAACTGCTGTATTTTTACTTTTTGTGTTTAATTGTTTTGTATTTTACAATGAACACATAAAATACTGTAAATGAAGTATGTACCTTTACTGTAAAAAGAATTCACAGTGACTTGTCGTTGCCAGTAAGTTACTGTAAATTTTACGTTAAATTTGTTACAGTGTAGATACCTTCAAGTAAAGTGTTATCTAAAATTCCGCTATTTATGAATGCCAACCAAATGTCAAAGCCACACTGGTGCAGCTTTCATAGACGTTATCTTTGGATACGGACAGGCTGAAGATGTGGCTAGTTTTGTTACATCTACACACACTTTGGTCCTTACACTGCTCTTTGCACACCATTGTGTCTGCATTGCCTTTTTTTGGGGATGACTACTGCCAGCCAAAGAGGAGAAGAAGCCTTATACCAAAGGACATTTTCCTAAAGCAAAAAGGCTGTTCCAAGATTGGAGAGGTGCAGACAGAGCGGAGGTAAGCTAATGCTATTAGCTAAAGTTACTGTGTTGATGTGGCATCAGTGAGTTACACACAAAAGCATGGCAAGATAACTGCAACTTCTCCATCTTTCCATAATGTAATCAGACACTTATGATAACTTGAGCCAGTGGCCAAACAGCACTTTAAGTGCATCGATTGCTGCCACTTCCCCAAAGAATTACATTGGAGCTTGTTTTGCTGCTGGTTACAGCATTCTTGCTCAATACTGGACCAATGGCAAAAATGGATGTTCACATAAGTCACGTAAACACAAATGCATGGGAAAATACGGTCCAGGTTGAAGCATGCCAAAATATCCCTCTTAAGACTGTTAGCACTGTTGCCATTGTTAGCATTGTTAGCACCGATAATGTGGCTAGTCGCCACCATTTCAGCCCAGCAACCTCTATGTTTGCTTGTGACATCAGACGGTGTGTGCAGGCAATTTCGTCCCAGACTCTGAAATGTTGTATATAGCCTCTTTAATTTTCTATGGTATGTGCATATTTCATATCCAGATTAGTATATATATATATATATATATATATATATATATATATATATATATATATATATATATATATATATATATATATATATATATATATATATATACTGTGTATATATATATATATATATATATTTTTTTTTTTTACTATTGGCTACAGTATATCACTCAGTTTCCAGTACAATGGCTAAAACTAATGCACTCTATTATGACAGACCGGCCATATATCCTACCTTAATTAATGTTAAAATCTGTTTAGGTATTGATTCAACTTAATCATAATTTTAGATGCTGTTAATGGTGTTGATGAATTGTGCTGTGTTTTATATATATGTACAGTGTGTGTGTGTGTATATATATATATGTGTGTGTGCGTGTGTGAGAGAGAGAGAGAGAGAGAGAGAGAGAGCGAGAGAGCTATGGACTAATCTCAAACAGTTTAAACTAAAGACTGAAAATTGTACCTTTCAGGAAGAAAACTGTAGTACTAAGCTCTTTGTTGTTTGTTGGGAGGATGCATTTGTAATGGATGGATTTCTAATGACATTGTTCCTACTGAGGTTCAATGCACTTATTGTAATAGCTTTGGGCATAAGTGTGTGCCAAATGAAAGCAATATAATGCATTCTCTAGACCCTATAAAAAACGTCAGCCCTCACAGCATGTAGGTTACCATTAACCCTTAATTAAATTAAACCAAATTTCAACCAAAAAGCAGGCTGTAGCCCTGAAAAAGTGCCCTTGATATTATCAGAACCAAAGAAATGTCCTCATGTAGCATATCCATGCAAACTGAGGACCCTGTTCCACGGTTCCATGGCTGTGGGGAGCTGTCCACGGTGCTGAAGCCGCGCCAGCTCCAAACTCCATCTTCTTGTGACGGTTTTGCACTTCAGGCTCAAACTGCGCCTTTGATGAATCTCCTCAGACAGTTTTCTACCTGTGTGTGCCTGTGCACGCGCGTGTATGCCCTAAAGATAGGCATTTATAGCCAAGCTATAGCATAGCCTCCAATTGCATTACAATGAGATTGATTGATATGACTTGCGTCATCTTGTGCGTTTGGTACTGTGTTCATCCACGGGGAGGGGAGGGTTACATACAGATAACTTGGCACGCAGCCCCCATCTGTACTGATTGCTGAATACATTAGAGGAGTGTGTGAGGTGTAAAAAGGCGTGAGTGGAATAGATAACTAGTAGTAGGCTTGGAATTTTCCATCCAATGTCGTCCCTTCCCTTTCTCTCTCTCTGTCTCTCCCTCTCAATGTCTGTGTATGTGTAAATGTAGCCTACATAACGTATTTAGACGGCTCCTGCCCTAAAGCAACCCTCTTTTTCCCGGAGCCGGGCTCTGCTGCTGCAGTGTGAAGCAGCTGCCGCGTCCCGCATTGCAGCTCCGCAAGGACGCGGGAGAGACAGTGTCCCCCTCCAAAGAGAGTCCTATTTGACAGTAACGATGCTTTGTGGGGGTGGCAGGCGGTAAAAGGTACCGCTTTGCAGTGTGTTAAGGGCGAACCAGCGCCATGATCCTCCCAAAGACAGCTGGGGCAGAGGTTGTTTTTTTAAGTGCCTCTGGTGTTGTTTTGCTCGGTGCGCCTGGAGGTGAAAATATGGAGCGACGGTCGCCAATTAGAGCCTAGGTCCCGCTAACTGATTTATCCAGCAACGGGGCATTTAACAGACGTGCACACATTGAACTTATGAGGCACTGAGATAAAGCAAGTCGTTGACAAATTGACCGAAATAAAAGCCACAAGTTGCACAAATCCCATCCAAATCATTGGAATGGCATTGCTAAATCAACCTTGGAATTGAATGGAGACCAACAGACCAATTCCCTCTCAATCCAAATTATGTACATGATTACAGCTGAATTAGTTTTCCTCCAGATGTTCATCATGTGTACACATGTTTGCTGGGGCCTGAATGTCGGAGCGTGCAATTCAGGCTACTACTCGGTCAGTGGGGGAGGGGGGGAGGTGTATTTAGGAGATGAATCCAAAGCTAGCCACCAATATGGATTTATTGGTGCTGTTAGTGCAATCCTTTGCAAAGGACAAAACAACCTGGGTTAATGAGAAGAACCGGAACTCCATTAATTCATTAACTCATCCGTCCGTCTCTGTATCCATTCACCCATTCAATAACCGTTACCATACAAATAAGTGATTAATAAAATATGCTTGGCGACCTAAATAATTGGCAGAGTGCCTTGTGGTAAAACCAGACAACATCCAGAAAATACAGCACTGCCTACCGTGCAGAACAAATTTCAGCCGAGGTGACTTTCCGGAGATAATCGTGGCAAAAAGCGACAGCAGGATGAAATGATTCATCTTTCTTGGAGCTGTACCGTGTGTAGCCGGTTTGTAAAAATGATGAAACCAAGCGTACAAAGCGCTGCACAAAATTCCTTTTTCTTCCTTCCGTCCGTCCTTTATGGTCCCTCCTTTCGATCTGGCGCGTCCCAGATCTGTGCCACCGACTGCTGGTCCCGGTCCTATCGTGTCCGTCTGCTTCGCCGGCAGTTCAGTTTGAAGAAGTCGGTGTGTCAGGCTCCACCTCGGAAACAAAAGGCAGAGGGGGGAGTGAAGCCGTTCAGCACGGATGCAAGAATGGAAAGGATTTGGAAAAAAACGCATCATTTTGGGTTAATAATTACAGGCGTGGGATTATTACGCGTCACACCTGTTGCTGATGATTTACATTCACTAATCACAGATATTTCAAATAAATCAAGTCATTCATCTTGTTTTGATTTTATTTTCATTTTACATTTTTACAATCAGCACTAGGCTACATAATCTTCTCATCTAGGTTCCATCTTTTTGGGAATATTTTATTCATGTCATAGTTTGGAACGCCATTGATATCAGGCCAAAATTGTAACATAAACAACAACACTTCCTTGTGCACATGCAGAATGACTGCATGTCCTAATTTCAAATGAATTCAAATGAAACATATGAGCCTATATGATGCTCAGGGCCATTTTGTGTTTGTACACAAACCCTCACCAAACAGCCAACAATGGCATTGCCAACTGACTGAACATGTGCCAATAGTGCCTGAATGGGAATGAGTCAGCAGTTTGGCTCTGATGCCTTAGTGAAATTGATTGAAAGTTGAAAAATGTAACCACTCTAAATGCCTGATAGTGCAAGAAACCAAAACAGAGGAGTCTTGCAGGGAAAGACCAGCATGGGGCTATTGGAGAGATATTCCCGTCGTTCCTTGAATCAGAAAGCACTGCATGTTTCACACAGGTTGGTCCGTAGCACAAACACACCTGTGTGCACTTCAGATGCCCTAACCCTCTCTCAGTGTGGCCCCTTGAATCAACACATGTGAGAACAGTCGAGGATGTTAGCCCTTACTTTTATGTAACTCTAATGGGTTTCAAATTCAGTTATTTTACTCTAAGTAAAACCTAATCATTACGTCACGCACATTTAATCCCAATCGTAGATGGTATTGAAGCTTTATTAAGGAGATTCTTTGCCAGATCACTGGTACTTGACCCTTGTGTGGTGTTCGGGTCTGTGGGACCAATTTTCAATGTTGGCTATACGTTAGGTTCAAAACCCCGAGTCTAAAGTACACACGGACACAGGCGTTGTCTTTTGTGCTTTGCAAAGGGGA
>NC_045738.1:19821381-19822075 GCF_008692095.1 Etheostoma spectabile | reverse complement strand
AATCATTCAGCAGTCTTCCAAAGTACTCTCCCCTTGCTCTGCCTTTACTGAAGTTGTATGGGTGGGTGTAGACATAAAGTGGATATACATAAATGGGTGTAGACATAAAGTGGATGTACATAAATGGGTGTAGACATAAAGTGGATGTACATAAATGGGTGTAGACATAAAGTTGTTTTACATAAATGGGTGTAGACATGAAGTTGTTTTGTGTAAATGGGTGTAGTGTATCATGTTCTTTGCTTCACCATTAATTGAGCTGTGGGTGGGTGTGTTGGGCCAGTTTAGAACTCATATTCACCAAAGTTGGATAGAGGAGCACTCTGTTTCTACACACAGTCACAGTTACAACCCCCACCCAAGTTTCTCATCTTATCTTACTCTCAATCTTACTCTGCAAGCTCAGCATTCCTGTGTTCTATGCTGCCTCACCCCAAAAGCTTTTTCTCCCTTTCTATATAGGTCTTGCATATTCACATGATAACTATTTCACATTATAACTATTTACAGTCCCCACAGGCTAAAAGAAAAAATTATGCTATTTATTAATTCTTCTAACTCAAACTAATTGGCTCATTTTCTGTGACGAACATAAAAAAAAAAACTTATTTTCAGTGACTGCACACGATACCCCCCCCCACCACACACACACACACACAACTATTACAAATGAGGTGTTTGGCTCTACTGTACC
>NC_045738.1:19794279-19821371 GCF_008692095.1 Etheostoma spectabile | reverse complement strand
TAAATGTAGGCGCTATGACACTATGTTGTCTTTCTGTACCTACTATTCTCACACAAAGTTACAAAATTGTTACATTTCAAGCACTTTCACCAATGAAATAAGCACCAATAATGGTCAAAAATCTTGTTTCTATTATTTTTTTTACCTTATACAATTCAATTTCCTTGTTTTCTCCCAAACAATAATGATCATACGATCAGACGTGCAGTCTCACAGGGCTAAGTAACAAGTATGAACCATAAATGATGTATATATTATTGGAAATTGAGCTAAAGTAAACAGCTATTAAGTATTTTTACATAAATTGTTATGGCTATATTGATTTAAAAGCCTGATAATGTGGCGGGTCAACCAAACCCGCGAACATCGGCTGTGTAACAAAAACATTAACACAACACAAGGGTTAAATTAATGTTAAGCAGCAAGTAAAGTGTTTAACCATGACAGATGGAGAAAAATCTCCAAGAACTGGAAGACTTTTGGAAGGAAGAATGGGCGAAGATACCTCGAACAAGACTGGAAAGACTCTTGCATGGCTACAAGAAGTGTTTCCAAGCTGTGATACTTGCCAAGGGGGGGTTACATTAACTCTGCAGGGTGCCCAAACTTTTGCAGATGCCATTTTTTGTTTTGTTTTGTGTTATTATAAAAGTGTGAATGATGGAAATAAAATCTAAATTTTAGTGACATATTATACGATGTCTAATCTGTCATGTGATCATAATGGGAAGGTACCTCCCCTTCTCTTGCTTTGCCTGCTCGGAGAATTCGGCCCACCCATGAGAGAGAGACATCAGAAGTTCAAAGGAGCAAAGCGGCAGTTGGACAACCCCCCCCACCCCCCCCCCCCCCCCCCCCCCCCCCCCCCCCCCCCCCCCACCCCCCCCCCCCCCCCACCCCACCCACCCCCCACCACCCCCCCCCCCCCCCCCCCCACCACACACCACACAACACCACCACACCACACACACACCTCCTCCTCAAAAGCTACAGACTCAGAAATGGCACATCCTAAGGAAAGCTCATTGTGAGGACTGGCTCTAGTGGCTGGAATTCTGCACCAAGGCTTCCGATACAGTATTAGGGACCACTAAGGTCTATATAAAGAGACTTCAGGTACAGTATTAGGGGACCACTAAGGTCTATATAAAAGAGACTTCAGATACAGTATAGGGACCACTAAGGTCTATATAAAAGAAACTTCAGATACAGTATTAGGGACCACTAAGGTCTATATAAAAGAAAACTTCAGATACAGTATTAGGGACCACTAAGGTCTATATAAAGAGACTTCAGATACAGTATTAGGGACACTAAGGTTATATAAAAGGACTTCAGATACAGTATTAGGGACCACTAAGGTCTATATAAAAGAGACTTCAGATACAGTATTAGGGGACCACTAAGGTCAATATAAAAGAGACTTCAGATACAGTATTAGGGGACCACTAAGGTCTTTGTAAAAGAGAGAGGTTTTAAAATGTGAAAGCTCAGCAAGACAGTTAATCTGTATTAGATTAGCCACAGCATTGAGCATCTTCTTCTCTTTTATTAGCCTTGATTTCTGATTTAACATCAGCCTAACATGATCCTATGTGATGACAAAACCTCTGTGTTTTTCAAGTCTGTTGCACATATGCTCTCACTAAGCAGTCATTTTGTATTATGTGTCATGTTTTTAGCAGTGGCTGCAATGCTGGAGTGGGAATATTTCAACCACTAGATGGAAGCAGAAGCAAGCTTTTCAATCCCTGTTTGATTGCTCCAAGCTAATGATTTTGCCTCCTCAATAATTACAACAGCAGTCCTCTGCCTCCTTCCTAGCATACTGCACTGATGAGTTGTTTTCTGATACAAGGTTTTATGGTGAAAATCCACTGAGGTGCGCTTTCCCTTTAAGGTTCAAATCCCAAGAGAAAGGACCGAAGGATGACGTAATTGACAAATTTGAATTTTCTGTTTTGTTCATTATGGCTGTCTTTTCTTAAATAACCTGTACTTATACAGATAAATGGAATATCTTGAAAAAGTCATTGTTTTTGAATGTAGTTCAATTCCATTTTAAGTATCAAATCATAACGAGTTATCTCAAGATAAGTTACAGATAGAGTAGGTGTAGACCTGCCTATAATTTACAAAGACCCACAATCCAATAATTCATAAGTCATAATTTAGTAGATGCCTTGATATTCCAAAAGTAATTAAATCTTTATTTTTTTAGTGATTCCCTGACATTTTTCTTGTGTTACCAAAAGTCTACATTTCCAATTGTTAAATCTATAATTTAGGGGACAACAGGACATAGTAGAAAAAAATAATCATATTTACTATAACCTCACAGGATCAGCTGACAAGCAAAGGCCGGATTAATGACTGATATATACATATATAAATGCCATATTTTTTGACCAGTAGTCTTACAGTATATAGACAGTCTACTCACCAGAAATAAACTACAAGCCCAACAAACAATGACTTACCTGCCAAAATAACAATTAAATGTAAAAGAATAAATAATAAAGAAAATCTACCTAACTAGCCAACATCATGACTAGACAATACAATTAAATGGCCACCCACCCCAAAATTGCTGCCATGATAATATTAATACGTTGTATTTTTCATGTAGATCTGAGCTACAGAGGATAAACCTTTTTGAGGAAGGTAACACCCTGTGGTGCTCTGGTGCCATGCTCAGGGCTAAATTAACATTCATTTGCCCCACTCGTGGTGAGCAGAGATGGGGACTCGAGTTTGAGACTTGGACTCGAGTTGCGCTTAAGTCACACACGCACACAGTGACTTGAGACTCGACATGGACCTGAGACGTGGGACATGATGTGGGTAAAGAATCTTTTATTCCTGAGGAAACGTCTGATGAGCTGTATGTTATTTCCCTCCGTGAGTAACCTCTAACCTACCTCTGTAAGACGTATTACGTAATGTATCTGGACAACAAACAACAGTCTGTCGCAACAGCTGCTGTGCCATCCATCGGAAGCTTTGGCTTTAAAAACTTAATAGAACAAAGCCCTGAAAAAGAGCCGTTGAATGCAAAAACATGCAGGGTTCTGGCTCAGTCACATCTGGTTTTATCAGGCACCTTGAAAACACACCCTGATAGGTTAGCAAACATGTTTAGCTCAGCTAACGGTAGCTTGCTTCTTGCTTCAGCCAATTCTAATATAATAACATAATGCTATTTATTCCAGCATCCTTTGCACTATGCTCCACATGTAAAAAATAATATCTATGAAAATGTACTCCTTCATACTTTAACTCTTAATTGCACTCATTGCACTATTGCCCCTACATTGTTTCTGTTTAGAGCATGTATATATTCTTGTGTATGTATTGTTTGGTTGTTTTGTATGTGTAAGCACATTGTGAGCAACGATGTTCCAAAGAAAATTTCCTCGTATGTGTCTTCATACCTGGCAAATAAAGCTGATTCTGATTCTGATGTTGTCCTTGGGTCAAATTGGACCCGTTTTCAGTTTAAATAAAAAAAAAATGTAAAAGTAAAAAAAAATGGATCATTGAAATAAGCGCTTAAAATGTCACATTAAAAATATCAAACAACTGTGGAAAAACACCAAAAACATCAAAAAAGCATCCACAACATTGAAAAAGTGACAAAAATGTTGGAAAAGGCGCTTATTATGTTGAAAAAAGTGACCAAAACATGTTTTTTTTTGCATGGTTGACGGGAAGACAACACAAGGGTTAGTTCCAAACTGGAGGAGGCTAGCTCCAACTGTCCTTTGCTAGATGTTATGGAAAGATGAATGAGCTTTTCTTTGCCAAACCTTTAGATTTAAGTAAATATTACATCCTGCTGGCTGCCGCCACGTTAATTATTAATCTTGGCCTCTATCTCAAACACTTGTAATCATCCCTGGTGGTAGGTAAAAACAGTATAATTGTCTTTCCATAATTTTTCCATGATCCAACATTTTAGTTTTTTGGTAATAAACATCAAACAAAATTAAAATGGTATTTCTTGTGACTGTTTGAAGCCCCTACAGAAATTAGTTTTTTAATTAATATGTACAGTCAACATTTGGCCCTGTAATTCATCTAGAAAGGTTTTTTTTCTCCTCTCTCTCATCTCTTCAAGGACCCGTTGTCACCGCTGGCCTCAGAACCAGGTAAAAATGCCAAGCTGAGACAGTGGGGGGGCTTCAGGCAGAAGTATTTGAGAACTGTTCCAGACCACAATAATGATAAAGGTCTTGATGAATAGAGAACTACATCCAGTAGAGAGATGAATTTCCTATTCAAACCAATCAGCACGTCGAATTTTCCAGTTTAGGAAGACATCATTTTTGTAGTTGCCAGGTAAAAACACAAATCCTATATCATATTTAATACAATGGATTCCCAAACAATAACCCAAGACCACAGGACCAAGAGCTAAAAGAAAAATCTAGTCTTGCTTTTTACTTGTTATTCCGTTTCTTCAGCTTTGCCACCTTGCTGTCAGCTGCTTGTAATTTAGGTCATCTAATCATTTAGGCCTATTCCCCTGACACTCTGGATGAGGGTGTCAGCCGAATGCTTCCAACGTGAATGGAAAATGCATCTCGTTTTGTAAGGAAGGGCTCCGTGAATCCAGAGGAGGAGTCTGACACTAACATAACAGCAGATGCGAAGAGACCATAATGTTTTCAGTAGTGTTTGCATGTCAGTCAGTGGGGGGAAGGGTGTGGTGGGGGGGCTTATAAACACCGCATTAATCTGCCCCTTTTGGCTTCCTGTCCAATGGGAGCAAATAGTTGTATTAAAATAGATAATGTGGCAGGCCAAGCTGGAGGATAGTACCCGCCAGACAGACCTATATACCAGATTGAGACATGCAGAGGTAATCCCAAAGGGTTTTAATCTCATGCGCGTGACTATTGGTTTCCTTTCTTTCTTTTTTCTTTTTTTGGATTATACTAGGTAACTGCATCAGACAGACGAAATGATTTTTTGTCCAGTGAATCCCTGTTGCAAGCACTGCAAGTCTTCAAACAGTACTAAGGTGAAGCGAGGGGCATGCATTGGTTAACATTTGGTTTGTCATTTTCAAGTGCAGTATTCTGTTTTTAACGGGCAGTGAAGACAGGACCTGTCAGTACACAGTACGTCTAAAGAAATTCCCTCGTATTTCAGCAGGGGTAAACGTGGCTCTGAGAGAAAACAAGCCACAACGGTATTCCCCTGCAAACATTATCCTCCGTCTTTCACAAGAAGACAGGCGCACTTGTGTGGATAACTGCCAGCTTTAACTTTGTTGTCCTAAAAAAGGGGCAACAAAGCCACTTTGTGTCTCCAACTGCAACACAGCGTCCTCATAATGGACCCACAGTGCAGAGATAAAGTGCTTTGGTTATGCAAGAAAATCTTCTCTTGCCAATTTCAAAACAATTGAGTCATTTCAGAAGAAGATCCACTGAGATATTGGTTTTGAGATGATTGGATTAGTTGTTTTTTTTACCCTTGTGATGACGTTCCAAAATTATTTTACATAAAAAAACAAAATTCAAGGGAATACACACACACACACACACACAGGGCAGGTTTAAACATAAGCATTTAATATAGTCATCTATGAACGAGATAGCATATGAAACAAATCTGTCAATGCTGCATATCCGCATCCTTTGTTCCTGGTATTACTAAAGCATGGCTTTGTGCGTAGAGCATCTACACAGTTACACAGTTTATACACAACAAGAGTGCAGTATTTGAGTGACACTAATCCCCAGAACTAGATAAAATGATAGAATAAACCCAGCGCACACAAACGCCCTTGACCTAAATATTTACAAGATAACAATGATCAGGTGAGCATTCTCTCTGTCGATGGTGAGAATGGAACTGAGGCACATATTTGTCAGTGTTTTGTGTGTGTGTGTGTGTGTGGGGGGGGAGTAAAAAAGTGGTTCCTTGAATATAAAAAGGAGAAATCATAGCATAATCTGATGGAACAAAGAGTTATCAATCGTATTAAATATTTTACAAAAAAAGGAGATAGTCATCCAAATTGGACCTGACAAACTTGTTTTAAGTATGAGAATGGGAAAGGATACATTCCTACGTAGATTATCATTCCCTTTGCTTTGCTGCATCATCATTTAAAGTTAGCTGTAACAGAAAGCACATCTCCGATGCAGCATAACAGAAGCATATTGCAAAGTTCCAAAATGTCCAAAGTTGAACCATTTGAGGATCAGAAATTATTTGGCTAGTCTATTCCATATATGTATTGCAAGTATCAAAAGCTTTGTGGTCACATACACTTACAGTCATTGCTGAGATTGGCAGTCTTTGACAAGTTGCTCTGTGGGTAAGCAGACATAGCAACCAGAGGGTCAAAAGGGCAAATGTTTACTTGGTTTGTATTGGCAAGTGAAGACATAAAGCTGAACACAGTTACACTTATTTATGTACAATATGGATAATTAAACAAGCACCTGATAGTTTTTGACAATGCATAAACCGGTGTCAAACTCAAACCATCCTCATGTGTTAATCCCAAAATTTGTGAAAAGGAAAACCATTGTACAATTTACTTGCTACGTACAAATTACACCCGTGCTAGGTAAGTGGCCATTTGCTTATTCAAAGTAAATGTTGAAAATAAATGCACAGCAACCATGAGAGAGCTCTGTTACAGCTTTCATTTTCAAGACTTGAGATATTCATTCATTAGAAAAGTGGGTGCTGAGATGTAACGTTTCACTCTAAAATTAGAAGAGGGCTAGCACAAGCCCAACAAACTGTCTCCTATTTGCCTTCAAAAGGGGCCTCTGAATTGTCTCTGTCCTTGAGTTCCAATAGGGAGGGTCCATAGTGCAGAATAACTCAGTCAATATGGAGGCCCCTTTCACCTCTTCATTGGCTTTAAATAAGTTTCATGGTGAACCTGCCACCGTCACCTGTGTCCCCTCCACCACCCATTGAAGACCGCGGAACAAAGTCAATTGTTGCTGTGTGCTTGATCTGACCTTTGCTCTGGCTCCAGAAGAACATGAAGACAAAGCAGATGGCCACTGAGCTGAGGAAAGACAGGAAGCCCATGGTGGTGGCGATGATCAGGGTCTTTGCGTCAAACGGGTATGGTTTGGCCGTTTGAGCTGAGGAGTTGGCAGCTTGGGAGTTTGAAGGCTCGACCCAGCCCTCCTCTGAGAAGAAGGGTATGGTTCGGTTACGAGGGAGCCCCTTCACGTACAGACCAACAGTCAGGCTGTCATTGCCGGCTGCATTGCCCGCCAGGCACTGATATGTGCCACTGTCCTGAACTTGGGCAAAACGCACTTCTAGAGTCCCATTGAGCAAAACTCTGATTCGTCCTGTTGGCGAAACCACATTCTTATGGGATGAGATCCAGGTGATAGATGGGAAAGGATCCCCATCAGCCTTACAGGAGAAAGTAACTGTCGTGCCCTCCTCTACTCTCGCCTCCTGTGGCCTGCGGTCCATTATGCGGGCAGGGCGGCAGGTAAAGAGTCTCGGGAGCTCCTTCTCGGAGAAGTCTCTGAATTCACGCTGTCTCACTGCATCAGGAGACAAACAAGAGGGCTGATGTCCATCAAAGTTCAAGCGCAATCGACGACGGACCACCCAGAGAAGCCGGCAGTCACATGCTAGGGGATTCCCATCCAACCGCAAAACCTGAAGGTTCCCCACAGAGTGGAAAACGCTCTCCTCCAAAGTAGTGAGCTGATTGGAGGTCACATTGAGCATGCGGAAGTAGGCCAGTCCCCTAAAGGCCCCTGGCTCTATTCTTAGCAGGCTCCCCCCTGCTAGGTGGAACTCTTGGAGTCTCAGGAGGTCACTTAGCAGATTACCTTGGATGACAGTTATGGGGTTATAGGACAGGTCCAGGTAGCGAAGATACACCAGATGACGAAATGCTGAGTAAGGAACAGCACTTAGGTTGCAGCTACTGATGACAAGTGAGGTCAGATTAAGACTGATCAGGCTGTTGCTAGCCACAGTGTCCAATGATGGCCAGTTTGCAATCAGGAGGCTACGAAGACGGTGTAGCCGTCGGAAAGCGTTGTTGGGGAGTGTAGAAATGGTGAGGCGTAGCATGCGAAGACGGGTCAGGCTCTGGAGTTGAGACAATGCCTCGGTAGGAACCGAGGTCAGGTTGCTGCGATCTAAATTGAGCTCCTGCAGATTCTGCAGACCAAAGAAAGCCCGCTGGGAGATGAAGACCAAGTCATTCTCTTCGGCGTCCAGCATTTGCAGGTTCAATAATTCTTTGAAGGTGTAGTCCAGGAAGACCAGTATCTCATTCTGGCTTAAATCCAGACAGCGCAGACTAGATAGGCCAGAAAACACCCCAACTGGGATAATCTTGAGTCGATTATTCTTAATCCGAAGTGTCCTGAGATTCTGCAGGCCCTGGAAAGCCTCCACCTCAATCATGGAGATTATGTTATCACTGAGATCCAACTCTTGAAGTTGCAGGAGACCAGAGAACTGGCGGCGCCCAACAGTCTTAATCTTATTGTGGGATAAATCCAAACGCCTGGCATCACCAGAAAAGCCTTCTGGCACTGAGTTCAAATGTTTGCCGGAGCAGATCACTTCTTTCGCCTCAGGTCGACACACACAGCGTGGAGGACAGCTTCCTGCAGATACACCCAGTCCAAATTGAAGCAGAATGCTCCAAGCCCCCCATCGGACGACTGACTCCACAAACATCTTACCCCCAGCCTGAGAAGAGACGCACACATAAAGACAATTAGCTCTGATGTTTTTGGAAAATAAATACAGTTTTAAAACTTTATTTCCTCAGTTAGTCTGAAATTGAGCCAAGACATACCGTTTTAGTCTCGGAGTGCAGATTCTCATAGCCAGTGGCAGTCAAGTTGGAATCACACTTCAGTCAAGTCCTCTATAGAGATGCAGTTCCATCAAAAACATGCCCTTTGGAGTGGCCTGGACAGAACACAGAGAGAAAAATAAGTCTTAACAAAATTAAGGAAACAAGGTTTTAAAGCTTTTACGTTGAACTGAGTGTCCAAACACAAACCAGCGTCCAAAAACATTTGGTTTAGAGGGTGGCAATAAACAGCCTTCAGTTTAAATAAATCTATCTGAGGAAATGCGCCATCTGTCTATTGGTGTAGTGTTCCTTCCATAAACTTCAGCTTCTGGTAAATTAGAAATAAGAAAACCTTCCATCTGATCATCTTGGTGCTTTAACTTGCATTGTTCTGCTAATGGAAAACCAGGTCTCATGGAGAAGAGTGACTAGGGTACCAACGTTGATATTAAGTGAAAGAAAGAAAAATTGATTCTAACTGTTTCTTGCATCTTGACCTTGTTGTTTGTTGAATATTTATGGCAATGGATGCCATATTAAACTGTTCCACCCTAAGACTCCTCAGGTGCATGAGGAAGACCAGGGCAAAGCCGACGATGTTCCATATTTGATTTTTGGTGCTTCATCATTACAGAATTTTCAACTTGTCATTTGATATGACAGCTATCACAAAAAAGTACACATTGGGTACCAGAAAGTGTCCAGCGTGAAGCAAATGTCGCAGCTGATTTGACCCGCCAACATCTCTCTAACGCAGACTACAAAATCCTATACTTAACTGATCAAAGAATCTCATTTTATCCTCCCAAAGACTGGAAAAGTACCATTAACAGTGCTTAACGCCAGTGGAAGTTTCCACATATGAACTGCCCTAGAAAATGAAATAAAGTATGAGTGCGTTCAGCCTCATGGGCGACATCTCTGATATTGCAGATGAGGCCTCAGCGGCATAAATGCTTAGCCCCCTGGGCCAGGCATTTGGATTTAGGCATGCCAACAGGAGCCAGAGCCAGCAACAGGGCAAGGGTGATATAGATTTTCAGAATAAAATGAGTTTAACAGTACACCATATAGAAACAGTGAAGAGTATCACATTGTAAACAAATCGGGTAAAAAATGGTATTTCTGAGGTTTTGTGCTCTTTAAGGATATATTTGTGTTCAAAGTCTATTGGTAGAGTGTGCTGTAAAAGCTGTAAATTTGAGATTTTGGGCCAACCTAGCTTGTGACACTGTATAAAGAAACAACCCCTTAAATTGGACCAAATCTAGAATCCAAAACAATCCCATGCACTGTATTTTAATTAATAAGATAATGTTTTGCTTTGTTTCACAGGAAGAATGCAGAATGATGCATAATCTACTCTAAGTAACAACGTTAATGGAAAGCATACTAAAAGAGTTATGAAATCATTCATCTGAAGTTAGGCGTAGCCAGCTGAGAACATACTTAAATAATACAATGGGGTTGAATAATGAAGATTACAAAAAAAAAATCACAATTCAGTTCAGAAGACATGGAAACAGAGTTGTCAAGAGACGGATCAAAACCGACTTTTCAAATCAACAATAACGGTACAGACGAAACATTAAGAATAAAAGCAACCTTTCATATTTTTGAAGAAAGTAATTAAAAAAACTACCTCACTTGTGTGAAACACTGCACGGTGAAATATTACATAATAACATTACTCTGCCAGTGTCGTGCCTTTCTAGTTGAATAACCAGCTGGGAAAGTATGTGATGTAAATTATGTATTCTGCTCTCCAACAAGCACAGCTGTGACCTGCTATAGTACGCATAACAACAAAGGAAACTAACCTTCAAAAAATCAACTCTAATTCTCAACACATCACCAATTATTATGTCCCACAACTGGACAGAAAACTCAAAGCCCAAAACTTAACTATATTCAAATAGAAGAGCAAAGTTATTTCATAACAAACAGAAACATTATAATTGTATACTTGAACAAATACAGCTGAGACAAACGCCAGACTGAGTACAACCTGCAACAGCTGCAGCTTCTCGCTCTCCACCATCAGACAGTTTCCATAGTGTGGAGTTCCCTCGCTGCAGCCTCTCCTCTGAGTGGCAGAGTTGTCGACAGTCCCAGAGCTGCACAGTCCTTATCTCACCCCCCCCCCCCCCCCCCCCCCCCTCCGCATGGAAACAGCTCTTATAGTGGCTGCCGCTGACTCACGTCGCAACACTTGTGCTAGACTCCCAGGACTCCTGTTTGACCGATATCAGACTGCAGACGCGCCAGACACCGATACTGGCTTTTTCTCAAAGTTCAGCCAGTTACGATTGATCAGGGGGAGCTTTTCATGACCATAAAACAACCCCGCAAACCCCCTTTTATTACAATTTTAGTTCTTTCTGTAAAATAAGTCTTTATCTAAAGGCCACATGTGACCTTTGATGTTTTCCAACATGATAAAGTGGTAGTGCCTAGGAATATTATTGTCCCATGGCAGTCTTACTATATTTTTAGACACATTTTAAACCTCTCTCTTCATTGGGTGCAAACTTTCAAACATGAATTGTTATCGGAAAACATTCAAGTACTTGTATCAGTCTCCTTAGTTCCTATCTGTGTTATACATGGGCGGTGTTCGCAATTTAAATGTCTTTATCCCCAGCTGAGCCAACTTGTGAGAGACAAAGACTGGCAGGTGCGTGATATCCCAGGCGGTTGAGGTTTCTGTTGCTCAGCCCTTCCAGCCAATCAGGGCTCAGGATTGCTCTTCCCCTGCGTCTGTGCACACATCATAAAAGCCACAGTCAGAGGCCTTGACCCCTGAGTCCCGGCCAGGACTGACTCCGTCCGTCAAATTAGAAAGTGAGGGAATAGATGGATTTGTAATGTGGACATGTATTTCTCACCCTGCGTGGAGCGTGGTCATATAAGTGTTCTGTTACAGTGTTAATTATGCTAACTATTTTCTATTACACACAGTCACTTAAATTTGGATTATGGAAATTACTATCTCCGTTCACAAGACCTCTTTTCATGTTCTTGTTCCCATAGTCAGAACTGAACGAGGACAGAAACATTTTGGGTGTTCTGCACCTACAGATTGATCTATAGCTGCAAAACATTGTAAGTAAATGAGTTCAAAACTACTTAAATCTGTTGAGGCTCTCTGTGTGTGCACATGCTTTTGTCCGATTATTGTTGTTAGACAAATTTATGGGCTTTTGTGTCAATTGTTGACACTTTGCTGCTATTTTTGTCTCCACTGTAAAAGACATCTTTGGTCTCAAGGGGACAAACCTAACGGCAGCTGTTGCTGCACAGAGGATTTAGAACACAGAACTGCTTCATGTCAAATGAAAAGGAATCTGTTCATAACCACGTTTTCAGGAATTATTCAGTCTACTCCTGTCATCCGGATAGTCCCACTGTTCTGAGTCTTTGTTCTGTAGTTTCCAACTTTAAATCACATACACTTTGAATACCCTTGTAAATTACAGGCTGGAAACAAGCCCAGAACGTCTCAGAAATTAAAAGCAGAAGTTTGGAGAAACAAAAAGTAGCAAGCAGGCATTTAATTGCTATTAAATTATTAAAACGTTGCACGATTAATGTAACCTTTTAGCTCTGTCACGCTTGTTCCAGCCTTTTTCCGTCTAATGCTCATCATTTCTCAGCAGTTCCTTGACTATTTCTATTTAATTCAGTTTAATAATTAATTGATAGTTGGCTAGCCGTCGCGGAAGCACTATTAAAGAGTTCCAGTGTTTTAACCCAAACCAAAAAATTTGGTCTAACTAGTCATTTTGGTACAGTAATATCCTGACAGCAGCTTTGCCAATAAGCTACTGTTTATTTACAATTATACTGATTTTGAAGTTTAAGGTATTTTACTGTGAATAGACATACTATTTAATACTGTATTATTGGAAGTTACGGTAATACCATACTGGCTGCAGTGTAATTCCCACCTTTTCCATTTTCCCAAGATGCATTCGTATTATACGTTAAATTGCTGTAATCTGTATCTTTCACAGACAGTGCTGTAAAAATACAATTTTTTTCCCAGAATGCCTTGCCATTGCTGCATGACACTCACCTTATGTCGGTTACACTCAACGGTTGCTGAAACGGCCCGGTACCTCACGGCGACCTCTACCTGGCTCACAGTAACTTTTTTATTGCTAAATTTAACTCAAAAAATCGCTAAACTTAACTGTCATGTGTCATGTGAATGTACTACACATTTATTATAGGAATCTTTTTATACTACCTACTATCAGTTCTATATTGGCCAAAATCAACAGTGCATCATTTAGAAACAGTTACGAGTATCACAATGTAAACAAATTGGGGAAAAGATGGTATTTCTGAGGTTTTGTGCTCTTTAAGGATATATTTGTGTTTAAAGTTTATTGGTAGAGTGTGCTGTCAAAGCTATGAGATTTTGGGCCGACCTAGCTTGTGACACTGTATAAAGAAACAACCCCTACAATTAGACCAAATCTAGATTAATGGTAGTAAGTCTGAGAGCAAATGGCATAAAATGACCAAAATATGCATACTAATAACACACAAAATGACTTCAGAAATTGACGTGTTATTCATACACCATTTGGTAATCCCAGGCTGAGCTTTTAGAAATCAAACTCACCTTCCTGCTTTTTCTACATCTTTCATTATTTTCAGTCCAATGATCATTTCTGTTCAGTTCAGTTTAACAATTCTATTTTGTTACTAAGTGAAGTCTGTCCATCTGGGTGCTTCTTGTATTGGCTCACACAGTCCGGCCCAACATGAATCGGCCAATTGATGTCCCTGTAACCTGTTGTATAACTTAATTAAAACGTCCACTCTCCTGAAGCCTAGCAGGAGCATGCTCTTATCAAACAAACCCTCACGATGCCAAAATGCAAACAATCGGATGTAACCTCTCTTCAGACAATCCTTTGGCAGAGTCCAGCCGTCTTTTGGGTGAACTCCCACTGGCGCTTAATTCTTTGAAATTATTCGACCCTGACTGTGCTCCGTTTGCCTTCTCTCCTCTGTCATCAGAAAAAAACTCATCAAGTCTCTCTGCTCGGGCCCTTATCGCCTTACATCAATCTGTGGACAGTTGCCACCCTGTGTTAAAAATTAAAACTTTCTGTACTGACTGCACAAAGCTGCACATTTAGTCATCACTTGGCTCTCCACCCTATGCTTCCTCTATGGTTGGGATTATGAAAGGATTATAATATTCAAACTAATAATGACAATATAAAACAATCACACATATTATTGTATTAATAATCCCGTCATTGGTGTTTTTTGGTGTGTAGTGACCAAGTGCCAATATACATGAGTAGCGGCGTTTGTTTGCTCAATTTGATGCTCATAATAATTGACAACTTTTGTTGTGTTTGATGAAAACTTGTAGCCAGCAGTGAACAAACTTAATTTAGTAGGTCTATTTTTTATTGTCATAACATTACAGAAGTCTCTCGTTAGCATCTTATATTCTACGTGTTGCAAAGTGACACATGCGCGACTCAAATCTGCACTCGCCTTAGATCGGGGAGTGACAGTCACTATCAGTCATGTGGTTTGTACAGAATAAGCCTTTATCAGACAAATCACAATTAAAAACCCTCCAATTTAAAATCAATGAAAAGTTTCTATAAAACGTCATCATGTTGAGTCGATTCTGAACCAATCAGCTGTTAGATCAGCTGAGAGGCTGGCGTTTCCCAGCATGCTCTGGGTCCGCCTGGGTCTTGCAGTCTGTGAAAAGTAACTACGCTGCCTGCGTCTCAAACCTGCGGCCGCCGTGATCTCGTGAGGTTATCCTTGCCCACGTGTGCATGACGTCAGAGCGAGTCGAGATCAAGTCGGACACAAATCTAATGGGCAGGCCTTTGCATTTGCATGCATCTGCGCAGACCTGGTTCATCTCGACGGGCCTAGCGCTTTAGTATTCATCCCATCCACCAAACTGCCAACATGATTCCTGCTCAGGATCGTAATCTACAGAGTGCTTCAGTGAACACTGACACAAATTACCTTGCTGTAACAGGGCCAGGAGCAAAGAACAGGCAATGATACTCAACTGACTTAAACTCTTCTTCTCACCTACATTATGGCTTCATTAGCTCTCTCTCTCTTTCTCTCTCTGAGCTCAATGCTTGCCTTTCCTCAACACCCAATCTCTGCCTGTAGCAAAATTGTTAAAAGCAAGATGTGACAGACATAGCGTGATTTCAGGCGGAAAACTTCATTTGCAACAGGTGTGTGAAATGGGAACATGACCTCACATGGGCCGCAGGGTGACAGTCTTTGTTTCCATCTGAGTTTAGAAGCCCTGAGCGTGAAACCCTGTGCCAAGCAGCCCATCTGACAGGGAATGCACAGTCTGAGCCCGGCTGGGTTTTCTGACACTTGTCAAAGAGCTATTTTTAGCTAGTCACAGTGAGAAAGACAAGAGCTTGGCTCAAATCCCCAATTAAAGCGGCTGGAACAGAACAACAGTGTCAGGGATGACAGAGCATGTGCTTTTGTCTTTGCACTTGTGTGTTTTCTGTGTGAGTGTGTGTGTGCTCAAATTGTTAGAGAGAGTTTGTTTGACTCTGTGATGGTGTGTGTATGTGTTTCTATTTTTTTGGGCTTCTGGCACCTGCTGCAGTGTGACGGCCCCTGAGACCTCCTGCATACAAGCAGCAAAATATTAAAAGGTTTGCTGGCAGAACAGCTGTCGGGTGCACGGCAGGAAAACAAAAGTTCCCTGCATCTCTTTGGGTTTGTCGGGGAGCCACATTTATGTTAAATAAACAAATCAATGTCTGAAATGCAAGAGAAAGAACATGGGAAACTTTCCCCTTCCACTACAAGAGGAGCCTGTGTCAGATACAAAAGTAGAAGTAAAGCTTTGTTGAAATATGTTGGACATGAAAGAAAAAGACAGAAAGCTAGCACTAACTAGACCCCATATTTTTTTTCAATGCAGGGATGAGTGTGCAAGAGCTGCCCATGAGTCAGCAGGTGTTGACATATCCTGAATGGAAAGTAACGTCTACTGGAAACAAGAGGGAATGCACCACTCTTAATGGTATTCAAACTAAACAGCACTATGGGTTGTCATGATTTGTGGAGTGTTGTAAATGCACACATGGCGTTGCATTTGGTTGACCAGTGCAGTGCCCGTTCAATCCTGTTTTGGTGGTATGGCTGCTAGCAGCTTTTTCGAGAACTGCACATACAAACAACTTCACACTTGAAATGGCATGTCCTTGGGACCTGAACAACACACGTCAGGACATTTTATCCTGTAGCAATGCCAGAGTTTAAGTGACAATGGCAATGTATGGCCATGAAACCAAAGTTGTTCTCAATGTTCTCAATGTAATGAATGAAATACCAAACATGAACAGTTGGGGATTTAAACTGCATCACACATCTCAAAGAAAATGAGTGAGCGTTAGGCTTTCAGTTATTATTTTCTGGCCTGTTTAGTCCAATAATGTTTTGACTTTTGTGGTACACAGACCCACTGGACAAACCCTAACCCAATGAGCTTGTTGGGTTCTCACTCTGGATGACTTTATCACCTCTCACAAAAAAAAGGTGGTCAGTTGACTCAAAACTGTCGATAAACTCCAAAAGTATTGTTTTCTGTCATATTTTTTTTTTAATGTCTTTTTACTATTACTGTTTGCTACATGCACTATTCTGTCTTCCATATACTTCCAGGTACATGGAGACAGCTGCATCCTGTGATCCTGATCCTACTGTAATTTTACACATGGGCGGAAAGCTCTCCTTCTCTGCTTTCAATTTCTGTTTTTTTCACAGAAAAAAACTGAAAGCACAAACAATCTAGGAGTTACGGTAATTTGAAGCCTGCCTGCAAATGCGTGACCCAGCCATTAACTCTTGACTGCGATTGAACGGCAATATCTCCCTGTACTGAGCAGCTACCGTAATGCCCAGTGTTTGAGCGCAACGCTCCCATTGTCTGCTTTTAGGAACCGTCAGCTGCAGTTGGAACTCCTCGCCCCCGCTGCTATACTGCGTATGTGTGTGGGGACACAAACCCACAGGGGTTCCTCCATTTATAGACAGATAACTGAGGATGTGGACTTGTTTGAGAAGGGAAATTAATGCCTCTTATCAAAGTTTGCAAGACATACTGTGTGACATTCTCCCGTTAACAGCTTTCTGCTGTCAATCAAACGTTAGCATTGGAAAGTGTGAGTCTTGGAGCACAAATGTGTCCAACACAGATGTAGGTCTATGGTCTTTTAAAAAATGGATGAATATGCACAATAGCTGCAGAATCAATTAATATCTGATCTGCAGCTTGAACGATAATTGACTTAACAGAGGCTATAATGAGCGTTGTTTACTGTATTAGTCTCAGACTGTATTGCTGCTATTGCTACTATAACAATAATAAACAATGAACTCAAGCTGCTTTGAAAATCAAAAAAGACATATTGGTCTCAAAAACAGATGTTAGGATAACAATAATTTTTCATTGTGTTAACATCGTCACATCCTTGGAATTATTGATACAACATGGTATACCAAGATCCTATTGGCCAAAATGACAGGTGAACCCCTGTTCTCCCATAATCCATTTTGTGGTGGAGGAATGTAATCTTCACATAATTCATTTTTTACATTACATCATATTTGCGCTCATTGCAAAACATTTTACACCCTCTGTGGAGGTCAAGAAGGAAATTTCTAATTTGATTGTTTTTAATAGGCTGTGAGGAAAATGAAGAGCCATGAATACTGATGTCACTGGGTGGGTTTGCCTTGGTAAGCATGTGGGAGGAGAGATAAAGAAAAGTGTGTGTCGGTGTGGCTGCGAGCTTGTGTCGGTGACAAATGGGATTATATTAATTGTTTGCCTCTGTGCCGACACGTCGAAACACATTCATTCCATCTGAATGCTATGAATTTTACTTTTACGTACTTTATTTTAAAATGGTTTTCAAAAACAAACTGACATGAGATCTGCCACAACAGTGTCCACATATAGAAATGACCAGAAAACAGGTCCATTCTCTCTTGCTTGTGACACTGTGTCTGTGTGTATATGTGTTCCTGTGTGGGGGGGTAGATGTTGTTAATCGTGTTTGGAGTGTGGGTGTTTTTTTTTTTCTTCTTTATTCTTTGGTTGCTATAACCTGTTGCTGTATGCATTTTAACGTCACTGACATTTCCCTGCAGTGAATGTGTTATATAAATAAAATGGCCATGCCTTGTTGTCTATTTATATTTTTTTTTTTAGCTTGTCGTTCTATAGGGTAACCCAGATATATTTACAAGAAATGGGTCAAAGAAAAAACAGCAAGGGCAAAACTGATAGGTTACATGTGAAAAAGTAAACACTTTTGAAAGAGAAAGTGACGCATTATGAGTACGGGTGTTTTTGAGCATTAACGTGCATTGGAAGTGGGTCACAGTGACAGATCCACTCATGTTCCAGACTGTGTGTTGGTTAAAGCACTCTGCTGTAATTCCTCATTCTGACGAGGAGAGAGTTAAGACTCTGCGAGACGTCACGCAAAGTGCGGCGTCTGCAATATTAATAATAGCACAATTAAATGAGGGAAGGGAATTAGTCTCAGTGCAGCGCCTATGTGATGTGACAAATTAGGTCGTCTCAGCTAACAGCGAAGATGTGTCGGATTCATCAGTGTACATCATTAGAGTGGACCTGACTGATGGGACACAGAGGACTCTTAACCTGGAACAGGTCAAACACTGATCATGCATCAGGGCAACATGCATACTGACTGTAGACTTCAACTGCGATCAAATCCTCATAAAATGTGGAGCAGCAGACTGCTGGTGCATGCTGTCTGATATCAAACATGTTTCTGTTACAAAAGGACTCACTGAAAAGAAGGGAGATTTCTTCAGGCCAGTGGGAGAGGAAGTACTTGGACCGGAGTTTAAAAGTTTTAGGCCTACAATAGTAGAAATGGCAAATTTTCTCACACAGCAAAAAGAAGGGTAAAGTCCATTTTTCAGATTGCTGAAAGAAATAAAGAAGAACGCAATGCAGTGAAAAGGATGGGGAAAGAGGTGGGAAAATAACACTGACGGGAAATAGAGGGAAAGCAATGAGGAGAAAAAAGGAGAGAAAAAGGCAAGAAGGTTAAAAAAAAAAGGTAGAGGTCCCATGACATGGTGCTCTTTGGATGCTTTAATACAGACCTTAGCGGTCCCTTAAAACTGTATCTGAAGTCTCTTTTATATAGACCTTAGTGGTCCCTAATACTGTATCTGAAGTCTCTTTATATAGACCTTAGTGGTCCCTAATACTGTATCTGAAGTCTCTTTTATATAGACCTTAGTGGTCCCCTAATACTGTATCTGAAGTCTCTTTTATATTGACCTTAGTGGTCCCCTAATACTGTATCTGAAGTCTCTTTTATATAGACCTTAGTGGTCCCCTAATACTGTATCTGAAGTCTCTTTTATATAGACCTTAGTGGTCCCCTAATACTGTATCTGAAGTCTCTTTTATATAGACCTTAGTGGTCCCCTGATACTGTATCTGCCAAAATTCAGCCTTGGTGCCGAATACCAGCCTCTAGAGCCAGTCCCACAATGAGCTTTCCTTAGTATGTGCCATTTCTGAGTCTGTAGCTTTTGAGAAGGGGGGGGGGGCAAGGTGGAGGCTGGGGGTGTGGCCTTGACCAACTGCCACTTTCCTCGTTTGAAAGCCATGATGTCTCTCTCTCATGGGTGGTCCAAATCCTCTGGGCGGGCAAAGCAGAGAAAGGGGAAGTAACCTTGCTCCTTATGACCTCATAAGGGGCAAGATTCTACATCAGCCCATCTGAGCTTTAATTTTCTCAAAGGCAAAGCAGGATACCCAGGGCTCGGTTTACACCTATCTCCATTTCTCTAGGGGACCATAGGCTGGCCGGGGGAACTCATATTAATGTTCTCGTTCATGAATCACAAAATGTTTTTTCCCAATGTCAGACTGATCATGACTGTACTGGAGGGGTACACGGTATTGTGCTAGCTAACATGCAGCTTGTAACATGCGGCCTCGGGGCAGGGCAGGCAGAGACGTGCATGTGCACATACGGCACGGTGGGTGGAACAAGCCATGACTGACTCAGCCTCTTCAACCCGACAGAATCAATCCTGATATCCCCTGGGTCGTAATCCTCTCTGAAATGCGCACTGCAGAGCTTCAAGTTCTTGGTGACGGAGGTCATTGAAAAATTGGAACAAACGATGATCACTGTCAATAGATATAAAGAAAACGTTGACTTTCACTTAATGCTCTTCATTGCCAGTTAAAAAAAATATGCTGGCAACTCAAATTGATAGCAGCTCACCGGGACACTTCCCCAACTCTCCACTCATTCTGCTCTGACCATGCTTTTAATTGCCTTTGACGGCAATCAGTTCTCTGCAATACCTCATTGGCCCTCTCACGTCGGTTCATAATTATACAACTGCAGGCCATCATACATGTTATTAGTACTTTTTGCCACCTCTTCCTTATCCCAGTCAGTCGCCATAGTCTCCTCAAAAACGAGAAAAACTGGCCTTTAACACCATTTGGAGACATTTTTTTAAATCATATACATATCTTGAATGCTTTATGTACCAAATTTATCAAGTTACCAATGTACCAACTTTTGATAATAAAAGTGTAGCACCCAGAGGAAACCAATGCAAAGATGGGGAGAACATCCGAACACCTCACAACCTGGATTTGAACCCAGACCCTTACTGCTGTGAGGACACCGTGTTAACCATTGGGCCACCATGCCATCTATTCTGCTTGTATAACTATGATAGCATCATATGGATTTCTTTTAGTTATTATTTTGGTAAGGTATGATTGGTCCCCTGTAAAGAACTGGCCATACCCTCTAGGGATCCTGCTTATTGCATACTAAATAGGCTCCAGCCCCCCACGACCTTGGTTGAATGGGTATAGCAAATGGACACACGGGATCATTATTGAACAAACAGCCAGTTAATGGTGGCTTTTACATTCGATGTTCTCCTCTGCTGGACAGGAAGTGAGTTGGAGAGTTTCCAGTAACAGAAAGAGCAGTCTGTCTGTAATTAAAAGAGAAAGAAAAAAAGAGGGGAGCTAGGTTGTGCTTGAGAAGCATGTATTCATACTTTGTGCCATCCAACTATATCTATTTCTATCTAACTATTTCTACCTGGTTTGAATGTCTACACTGAAAAGTCCAGTAACCTCTTCCTAGCTGCATCAAATACCTCCCTGATCTGATAGATAGATAGATAGATAGATATATCTCACATACAGTACATAAAAATAGAGTAGAGAAAATCTACGCTAATTAATTGTACAAATGAGGATGAGGATGATGTACACCATTTTACAGTCTGTACTCAAAGGCATTCATGCTGTTGCACTCGATTGTTCACATTAACAGTGCGGAAGTAGCTGTATGACAAACTAGAGCTCGGGACAGCAGATCAAACCCTTCCTTATGTGCACACCTGGTCACTGCTTGAATAACTGTCAGATTGTTGGTTTCGGAAAGTTATTAGCATTGTTGCATGGATCCTCTTTAATTCCAATGCTGGAAAGCTGTGAGGAAGGGTTTCAGATGCTGGTCAGTGATACCCTAATAAGTTTGTTTTTAATGTATTTGGAGGTATAAATAACCTTGCCTTGACACCCCCCCCCCCGACTCAATGGACGACTGCTTAACTGACTAAAAAGAGCGCCATCTAAAGGAAGTCGATTCTCATCTTCTTTGTAATCTATGGGAAAGATAGAGTAAAAAACTTCCCTAAGATTTTCTATGATAAGCATAAATTACATGCACACATGTTCCTCCAGCACCTGCAGACCTTTTTATTGTCAACCTGTCCAACAGATGGTGTCCACCCATTCCTTCCCTGTCATACCTGTCCCTTGTTCTGTCATTAAGTGCCAATCTATAGACCGGTCCCTTTCCAACTCTAATTTGACATATCTTTTATGTTGCTTCCTTGTCACAGCTCTCCAACCATTCCCATCTGTCAATATTGTGTCCCTGTTCTCTCAACTTGCGTTCTTAAATGTGTTGGTCTTTATAAACTGCCAACAAGTTGTCAATCCTGTTTATTACCCTTTAATTCTGCTGAAGTTCCTTTATTTCAACCTGCTCTGTGTAGATAGCATTAAAAACGCCCGTGAGGCAAGCAGCCCATAATGAAAACCGAATAATGGAACTGGATCTTGGAAATGAAAACATAGCATGAAAGAAAACATGCAGCATGAAAGAAACCCTTGAATATAAAGATGCTTTTTTCGTGGTCAAACAAACACAATGCTGCTGCTCACATATCCCCCAGGCCAGTGCAAATCTTTTTCTTATGCCCTGACTACATTTCTCCAGTGGTACTGAACATCTGATCTTTCTGTTCATCTTCAAAAGGAAATGTCTGCGTGGCCTAAATAGTGCTTTTGTGCAAAGTGGGTTCAAAAGTGCTGTGATGATAGAGAGATGTTAGCATGTACAAAGCCCCTCAAAGAAGAACTGGTTGGTCCGATGAAAAGGCAAACCAACCCAATTCAGGAGTCCCTTTATGTGCAATCATTAGACCCAAAGCTACACCCCTGAATGTTTTATGAATAGACCCAAACCAAATTGAAAAAAAATATAGAGTACATATATTTCAAATCCAAAGGCCCAGGGAACTTTATCTGGATGCTTTGTGTCCTGTATCCATGAAATAACTGGCCTTTAAAATTAAAATCTTCCTGCTTCTATGGGAATTTAGTGAACATATGATAGTAACATAACATAACATTCTGTCAAAATAAATGCAGGTCTCTAAACTAAGAATGCAGAGTAGCTGATGGTGAGCACTGAGTGACACAATTTACAGAAAAAACTACTCATTTTGGGATATTTCAACAAAAAAAGAAGTGTAATAAGTCCATTTGTCTTCGTCATGACTGCAAGTGCTGTTTTATTTTATTTTGCAAACATGTTGTTGCAAATCTTTAAGTAACGGTAAGGTGTGAACTAAAAACGGTAAAGGACTCATTTGTTTTGCTACAGATAAAAACACAATTTTCTGAAGTCAGAGAGGAGAGACAGAGAGAAAGAGATTTCAATAATTAGTAATAAGGTGCCACAGTGCGTTTAAAAAAAAAGCATAAAAATAGAAATTGAAAGAAATTCAAGGGGGAGGATACCCCCGGACTCCTTCTACAGAGGTCCGGGCTAAGCCCCCAATGTCCTCAGATCCTAGAAACGTCCCTCTGAAGACATTTATCCTTTGCAAAAACAAGAGAAGTAGTGCACATCACTGGGGTGTTAATCTCATTGCCAGTAAGACTGCAAATGTGGCGGGTTGAGATGTGTGGATCCATTGTTCCAGACTCAGATTCATCTTCTCTCAGACAGCTCTCCAACATCTTTGGCTAAGCCTGGAATTAAGGTGCTGCTGTTGGAAGGAAGTCAAAGCTGCAGTGAAAAATTCTGTCAGCCACTTTTCTCATTTCTCCAAATGGGACGATGATTGTGCAAGCAGTATATGGCTTTTATGAAGATAATAAAGTGCTCACATTCTGCTCATTTTCAGGTTCATAATTGTATTTGAAGGTTCTATCAGAATAGGTTTATATGGTTTCATTTTCCAAAAAAATATCATATTGTTGTTGTACTGCACATTGCTGCAGCTCCTCTTTTCACCCTGTGTGTTGAGCTCTGTGTTTTAGCTACAGAGTGAGGCATCATGTGGGAATTTAAAAAGTTAAATGTCTTCTAAGCTCATTGGTAATGTTTGGTAACTTACAGGGCAGGGAGGACTTTTGGATGCAGAAAATGCAGGTGTCTTAGTAAGGTTTCAAAAAGTATTAACCCTTTCCAACCACACTGCCATTTTAAGGCCATGAAGGCAAAACAAGGAACCTAGTTAAAAGACTTGTCATATGCTTCTTTGCCTGAAGCTGAAATCAATTTAAGTGTGGAGCAGCTGCCCAATATACCAGTCCAGATAAATCATCCCCTAACAAGGAGACTGACATACTTCCTGTGCATCAAATGCACTTAGATGAAATTGCCCATTTGGCAGAATCCCAAGTGTCAAATCCTTGGTTCTCCCTTGATGGGGATCTGCTCCTCCAGAGCCACATTGCAACTGATGTTATGTGTGTCCTTAATACAACGAGGAGGAGAGGACAGAGACTCTGCTGCTGAGTTCACCTCTGTGCCCTCGCTAAAATGCTGATCCTGGCTTATATCAGACTGCAGGTTAGAAAATAATCAAATCAAACAGGAGGAGCAAAGTTTTGGAAACGATCCAGTTTTTTCAGGTGATAAACATACGTTTGATGAGAGTGAAGCCTCTCGATTTTTAAAAAATCAAATCAAGGGGGAAAATGAGGCTGCAGCTACTGATGTCTGTAATCCCGCTGAAACGCATTAAAACACAGTCTGCTGTGGCCCTTTTTTAGGTTTATGAACCAAACTATCCTGAGGATTACTGTTCACATGGTCAGATTGGAACTCCATTAAAAAAAACAGTAAAGCAATGCTCATGTTCCAGGTTTCGATAGAAGGTTTCAAAAGGTGTAATAAAAACATAGGGACTAAATATATTGATATAGGTCAGTATTTAAAATCCCCATTGTTTCCCGACAAAATACAATATTATATCAGTTAAAAGCAGTTTTATACTGAGATCTGTCAGGCAACAGAGGGGAAACAAGAACAAGTTCAGGTCCACAGCGTGAGACAGGGTTTGTCTTGATCTCCTTGAGTGAATATCCTCAACGTTTCTTGGGTTGTGTCAGAACGATGAAGACAGTTGGAGAACATTAAGATAAAAACAACAACAAGATTTAGGCTCTACACAATGATTCTCCCAAGTGTCAAATCCTTGGTTCTCCCTTGATGGTGAAGCCTCGGGATCCCCCAGTCGGAGCTGGTGGATGTGGCTCGGGAAAGAGGAGTTTGGGGTCTCCTGCTGGAGCTGCTGCCCCAACTGATGGATGGATGAATGGATGGAGAAGGATTCTTTTCTTTGACTATCATGCTTTGCCCAAGTGATGGACAGATTTTTAGCCATTCTCTTTTCAAATATCTTGAAACTTGAATGCATACAATGCAAGCATAAACACCAATATAAATCCAAACCCTTATTGTTGACAAAACCACCACAACAAGAAACAAAAACTTTCCTTAAGAACTGACATCAGAACTACATCACTACTTGCAACTCGAGGCTTCCTTTCTGCTCCAGTTCAAGTTTCCGTTTCCCATGCAGTGCCTCATTATAGTGAAACTGATTTGATTAAAGAAAAAAAATGAAGTCGTTGAGTCTGATCCGTTTTGGATGAAATCTATGAAATCTAAATTGAAGAAGGGGGGGCTGCGCAAATACGCCCACAGAACGCAGTGGCGCATTTAAAGCCCCATTTGAGTATTAGTATGGTGATTCAGTGATCAGTACTGAGTCGTTGTTCTTCTCCTAGACACACACCAAACACATTATAGGAATGCTGATATTAGTTATAGAAATATTCAAGTCCAACAACAAGTAGGCTAAAACTGATGAAAACTAGAAAAGTAGTTTTCGGTGGTTGTTGTTGTTGTTGTTGTTGTTGATGATGTTTGTTAGGGAGACCTTTCGAACTGTAGCCTACAGAAATGGGGAATAACGGAATAAACTCACCAGCTGAAGCTTTCAGTGAAGGGGACACATCGCAGCACAGCTTCCACCTCTCCAACGCTCATTGTCCGTCTCCAAGAGAAAAAAACGTGTTCACCTCTGTTCAGGACACTTTCCCTTTTCCGTCCTCTTCTTCCTCTTCTTCTGTCTACATTCAACCGGAGTTTTTCAACATCTGTCGCATCGGAGTCGCGCAATTGACTTCGCCCTACTTCTTGATTAATTTCCTCCTCCGACTGCCGAATACCTCGGGGAGTTCTCGTATAATTGCGCTACTTAAAATAATTGAGGTCGACTCTGGCAGCCTGTGCCTGCCTGCCTGCCTGCCTACCTGCCTGCTTGTGTGTGTGGTGATGCTGACCGCTGCGCTGCTGATGCTGCGCCCTCCGCAGCTCCATCTCCTCCACCCCTCCGCTCAGCTGGAGCAGCCATCCCACAGATTTAAGGCTGGATCCACGCCATGTGTTGCTGCCCTAATGACTCAAATCCCCCCCCACACGTAACTAGTAGTGTAACAAAGAATGGCTCCATCATCACACTTTTAACAAACAAGAATCAAGTCGTCTCCTTTGTTAGCAGAACTCGTATACAGTGGCTTGCGTAAGTTTACACCACCCAGACTAAAGTTGATTGAAAAGAGGAATAAAAAAACATCTTTTGGAAATTGATCTTAATGCCTTAAATAAAAAGAAATTGAAAAATCCAACCTTTGAAAAACAGCAATTTTCTTTGTGAATGATTAATGTATTGTAAATAAATAAATGTTCTTCCTTAAAAAACAGGGGGCATAAGTATACACCCCCTTATGTTAAATTCCCATAGAGGCCGGCAGATTTTATTATTAAAGGCCAGTTATTACATGGATCCAGCATCCTGATAAAGTTCCCTTGGCATATAAATATATATATATATATATCATCATCCTGTCATCCTTGTTTTTTACAAGGGATTTGGTACTAAAGTAGATCAAGGTATGTAGTAGGCTATATGATCACTTTTACTGAACAATAACTTAACCCTTGACAACATGAGTTGTATAAGAACATTTAATCAAATATTTAGCAGTTTGATTTATGTATAAATGATAAAACTGCACATTTTAGACTCTGCTGCACTTCTCTGGCAACTAAACTACTTTACAAAGTAGCCTACACAGGTTTGCACAATACAATATGGCTTGAAGATTTGTTCATTGATTGAATAAAGTCACTAACTGACAGAATAGGCGGGGGTTTGAATGGAAACCTGAACACTTGACAGCTTTGGAGAACCCTTTGCATGTTAATGAAGACACAACAACCTTATTTTTTTATTTGTAGAACAATAGAGAATTGTTCCAGTTTAGTTCACCGGTTTCCAAGATTGTAGAGCATCTGTAGCCTAAACTCCTATACTGTGACATAACAAACACTAAAGCACTCTGCGTGGTTATTTATAGCTAGCGATAGCGTGATGTGATGTGAATTATATGTCAGGTGTGTCATCATTATGCAATGTGTTATGCATTGTGTGTCAGTTGTGGACGCTAGGACCACGCCCACCGATGCCTGGGAGGGCCTCGGGATCCCCCAGTCGGAGCTGGTTGATGTGGCTCGGGAAAGGGAAGTTTGGG
>NC_045738.1:19792696-19794269 GCF_008692095.1 Etheostoma spectabile | reverse complement strand
GGAGCTGCTGCCCCCGCAACCCGATACCGGATAAGCGGATGAAGATGGATGGATGGACAACTGACTTATGTGACCGTTTTGGGGGGAGGACAGTCTCAAAAACTGTCTGGGAACACAAAAAACACACACAAATCAAGAATGGTTGTTTCAACAGGTAATACTTATGTTTCATTACTCGGATATCTTTACTCAAGTGTACACTTGGGGAATATATTCCCACATTTCTTTGCGCTGGGAAGTAATTTTAGGGAACAAGTGATTTGCCACTTAAAAGAATATGTCTTATTTCTTTCCATTAATGGAAAATTCTGTTTTCATCCGTAGATCATTGGTCTTATTTTTGTCGTTTTTTTGCCACTGTCTTTTCCACAATTCACCAAGTTAATTTCTAAGATCCAGGAACGTTTACAGCCCTGATCATCTGACAGCTCACACTTTTTCACATAATACTTAATTTTAACTTTGTTGCCATTTTCCCAAATCTTAGCAATTACTTTGCTGAGCCGTAATCATGACCAATAGAAATGAGGACCTATGAAAACAAGACCCATGTTCTAAAATGTTCCTTTATATGATGTTGATGTTAACGAAACACACAAGATAATTATTTCACCATTGTTAGTAAGTACAGAAAATAGAGCTGTGCTTCACTATAAACACAGCTGCAATCCCAACCGGCCGATGGACATAAAAGCAGCTTTGTTTTCAACAAAGTAACTGATAAAACACATCAAGGGTTCTGGAGACATGCACTTAATAATACCATGGGTGGCAAAATCCCTAAGCTGTCAGCTCTAAGGGGATTTGTGATTTTATTTTCATTTTTTTTATCCTCCACACTGAGTAAGTGCTGGCATGTTTCCAGGACAGTACATTACTATCACAGCTTGAAAGGAGAGAGGCAGATATGTGTGGGTCAGCCAAATCCCTGGATTGAACAACAGCTGGGGACAATAAAGATGAGTAGGCCCCGAGGAGTACCCTCTTCTTCCTCTCACACAGATACACTAATAAACACTTATGTACAAACACAAGACTGTCCTCTCCCAAAACCTTCACCCAGGAGGGCTGGGTTAGAGTCCCTTTTGGAAATGAAAATGAATGGCAAATTATCTTCACGAACGTAAACATCGACAATTTTAATCCAATCACGACTCTTTTCTGAACTTAACTAAGTAGTTTTGGTGAGTGAACTAGCCATATCATGGTATGGTTGGATAACTTGTTAATAAACAGGCATACACACACTGACTTACCGCACGTAATAGTGAGGCTTCAAAATTAAAAGAAAGTAACTCAAATTCTTGGTTTTAAAACCAGAATGACCCTGACGAACATTTGTCACGCTTCTCAGATCAGTTCCACTCAGTTCAGTCATCCTGGACGTGAATTATCTTTTCAGACCAGGATCATCACGGTCCCACAGACAAGTAGGACTTGTTTCCACTGTAAAGTGAATGAGCTGACAGTGTTGTCCATCGGTGCAGTTCTGATTGATGCCGGAAAACGAAATGTAAAAATCGTTCAGAAAACACACACACACACACACACACACACACACACACACACACAC
>NC_045738.1:19790053-19792686 GCF_008692095.1 Etheostoma spectabile | reverse complement strand
CACACACACACACACACACACACACACACACACAAACAAGCACACACACATTTTTACTCACAGTACTTATGAGGACTATCTGGTACACGGTGTTCTCAGACCCGTTCTAATGGAAAAAGTATCTGTTCTAAAAGGCTGTACTGGAAGCCTGCCATTACAGAGACGGATTAGGTTATATACATGTTCTATTTCTATGTTTACATGTATAATTCTTTTGCAGTACTTGTTTTTGTATTATCTATTACTGTAGTTATTGTGCACCAAGGCACTTTATCTCTTTAAAGGTCTTCATTTAGTTGCATTTGACTGTACAAACGAGAAGAGACAGAAGTAATTGTGGCCCCTAAAAGGTGAGAATTTGTGTGAAGAAACCAAGGAGTCGACATGTATTTTGTCAGTCGAATCACTGCCCTTTTTTTTTTTAGCTGCATTATTGTACACAGAGTAAGTCAGGATAAAAACATACAGTAGCTGGCTGTACACTTTTACAAATCAAGTCTTGGCTCAAAGCTATCGAACTATAAAAATAACTGTGATGGAACGAAAAGGCAACGCAGGGCAGCTGATGATCCACTGCTAAATATTTAGTATTTTTTGACACCAGCCAATCAGGAGGGACTTTCTTTGACTTTGTGGATAACGGATGTTTACATATCACATATGACAAACGCAGGCATTGATTACTGATGTGTTGACTTGAGTCGTCTCTGAACATCCTGATCCGGGAACAGTTGTCAGAAGCAGTCTTCCGTCCCATCGCACAAGTATAGGGGAAGATGATTTCAAACACTCAGCAATGATTCTGAGATATGAGTCTGAAACCTTAAACTGCCTTTTGAAGAACCAAGGACCAGACAAAATGCTTCCACTTTCCAAAAATTGTCCTCATTGTTCAAAAATGTCAAGCAGCATGAGCAAAACAATTTACAATCTTAGTTGCACTTACTGTATCTCTGGACTACAAACCCGATACATATTTTTTTTTGGGACATAATCTGGGATGAATTGAACTTGCTGTTGCAAAGTGTTGCTGCTGGTCTCCCATATATAGTTGAATGGGCGCACTCTTTTTTAAACGAATCTCAGAAAACATGAATATTTTTTACATTTCAAATGCTATTTGCAGTAAAGGCCTTTTGGTACATTGTGGTGTTCTTAAACATAACAGCTCCAGTGGGTTTTTGTCACAGCTGCGTTGGTTTTCAGCCCCAACACACCTACCAAATGGGAGCAAACCTACCTCAAAGGCCACGGTTGAACTATTCATGCATTCAGCTGTTGCAAACCGGGGCAGAAACATTTTTACAGTGAATGCATCCCAGCATAAAATGCAAAGTCACCCATCCAAAGAGACCTCCCTTTTGGATGGAAGCATGTGTGCATGTGTCAGAGCTCCATTCATGAGCACCAGGAACAGACGAGGACACCTAAAAAAGGCAAACAGAGCGAGGTGAGAGCAGACATCCAAAACCCAGGCTGTCTGTAGAGAATTTAAACTAAACTCACTTTGACGTTGAGTTCAACACTCTTGCCTAAAAGTTGTTTTCATTAGGACCGGTCGTTCCAAACAATAGAAGGAAAATGAATAGGTACAAATATGTCACACAGTTATCAGTCTCAACCGAAAAGTTGAGGGTGACATTTTTCCAGATTTATTACAAGAAATATCCAAATCCAATAGGCAGTCTGACAAGAAATTAATTTCTTGCTCAACCTCTTGCTTCATGCAAAACATGAACCTTATCCATTTCTGACACTCATGACCTGTCCAGAAGCACCACCCTCTGTACAACCTTTACAAATTTAGATCCAATACACCTATAGTTCAGAAGAATATTTTGTTGTTGTTTTGGTTAGTTCTGTATTCATGGTATGGACCGCCGGAGGAAAATAGGGGAGGGTCATGTCTTTTTATTCTTTGTTGAGTGCAGGGTCACTGAACTTGTTTTATTCTAGGTAGGAGGGTCACCCAACTTTTGTATTCATGATGCAAATTTCCAAGTGGCTTGGTTGGTGCATTTTTTCCATGCAGCTCCATGTAGCTCTCTCAGTTTCGGCCCCCCAACGCTAGTAGATGGGTCCCTCGCTGTTTAGTCAACCAGACAAGTTGACCTGTAGCTTTGTAGAGATCGTGCAATTTCCCAAACTGAGTAAATCCGGCCCACACAGATAAACACAAAACTATTTTTCTACTTTCATCATGTTGTATCTGACATCTGCTGAAAAAGTATTTTATTGATCAGCAGGATTGCCGTACTGTTTAGTTAAAAAAAATTGAAAACACCAATGTGCAAAAATATAGCGGCACAGACACAAGCTTTTGTTTTGAAATGTCAAAGCTCGCGGATATTACGCAGCCGGGAGGGCATGAGATGGGAGGGCATGAGATGGGAGGTCCCCAGGTTGCACCCATACTTGACTCAAATATCCTTTTGGTCCTGGTGATTAAACGACTAAACGAGTGATGTGAGAAGGAAGGAGCGGTAGCAAGCAAGCTCCCAAACTGACACACGTCTGGGAAATGGAGTTTTAGATAATGTTCAGCTTCGGCAGCTTTACCTATGCTAAAATATACAATGACTGAAGCAGCCTAGTGACGAGTCCATAGCAACCAGTTCACATGTTGAATTTGT
>NC_045738.1:19786787-19790043 GCF_008692095.1 Etheostoma spectabile | reverse complement strand
TTACCCAGTGTGCTTTGTTGAATGGTCTCAATGTTGTTTTATTTCATTCAAACTAGTAGTTTACTAGAGGAGTAACCTAGTGTTAGAAGTAATGCATTAATGCAGGAAGTGTACATTTTGTTTCCATACTTATTGTGTTTCCACAACAATGTCAGTGAGTAAAGTAGCCCCTAAAAAAAAAATCAACAGTCCTTTAGCACTCACACTGCACGTCTTGTCTCAGAAATAACGGATCAACACAACATTTTTAACGTTTTAAGTTTTCTGGTTTTGCTTTAGTGTTTCTAATATTTTAGAAGAAGGTGAATGTGAGCAGCTGACAGACAGCGAGTCAAAGACAGGGTGGCCCTGATGACAGAGATGATGATGTGTTTTCACCAAGACGACCAGCGATGTGTGCTCATAATAAGTTATGGATTTGAGTATCATCCCTTATTTAAGTCAGTAAATTGTGTGCAAGGTTGAAATTGCAGGCTAGTAAAGGCACTGTTTTTGGTCCACTTCCTGTATTTGGGTCAGATCGCGTTGTCACCTAAAATGAACTGAACTGTAGTGCACTTGGAAGCCGATCGAGACCCCTGGTTTCAAGCGGACCAGAGTTCGGTTGTTTGGTCTGTGCCAGCGTACGAATGAGCTTTCACACCGCCCCAAACCAACCGGACTATCTGAAGAAATTCTCCAAGATTCGGTTGAAACGCACCAAACGGCCCAGGTTTGAAACCTAAGAATAGCAAAAACTGGAAAATATTGTTCTTCCATTCATAACTTTTATAGTAAGTAGTTTAAGGAGTAATGCAGTCTTTTGGGAATCGAGGAAAACACCTGCCAGAAAAAGATCTGGGATGTTTATTTCATTTTTGCAGCATATTCTTACCTTAAAAACAACTGTAGAGGCAAGGCAAGGCAGCTTTATTTGTAGAGCACATTTCAGCAACAGGGCAATTCAAAGTGCTTCACACAAAATCAGTTAAACAGATAAAACACAAGTACTAACAGTTAAAAATCATAAGCATTAAAAACCAATAAAACACATGAATAGACAGTTAAAAACAAAATAGAAACATTAGGACACATAAAACACAAGAATAAAAGTTACAGTGCAGCATAAGAAATTTAAAGAAATGAGCATTCATTTAAAGAAAGGCAGCATAAAAAAGAAAGGTCTTCAGCCTTGATTTAAAAGAACTGAGAGTAGCAGCGGCAGAAGAAACTCTGTAGCTTTATGTAAACTTTATGCAATCATGGATTTTCCTTGCAATGCTGATACGGTTTTCTCGGACCGTAAACAGATTTTCAGGATGGTTTGAGTTCTGCATTTTGGCTCCCAGTAGGCGACAGAGGATTGGGGCTCAACCGCTCACTTTCCAATTTAATTAATCCTCATTCGCCTGTGGCTCTTTGATAAGAGCGGACCAGCCTTGCGCTTCCTCTTTTCCCTGAAGCAGAACATGAAGCATCTGCCAGGCAGGAAGCTTTTGACGGACAACAGGACAGAGGCTGCTGCACAGGAAGGTGCAAAGTGTTGTTAACTTTTACAACAGTCAGCACACGGCAATGGTAAATCAGGTGTTGTTGGAGCATAATTTCAGGTAGCCTTCACAAACAAGCTAATCTTGTAAAAAACAGTAAAAGCAGCATTCCACAATTTAATAAATCAGACATCATTTTAAAACTTTTTAGATTCAGTAAGACCTGGAGAAAACCGGTTGCAGAAAGCTCATCAATAGCTGTACATAGAAAGGACAGTGCATGTGAAACTGCACAAGTCAGGGTTTTGGGAGGACAGTAGTACATTTTGTAAATTCCGTAGTGGTTTAATTAGATTTGTTCTGTTGGCAGAGATCAGAACTTGCCTGAATTAAACAATTGGAAACTGGAGCCAATTAGAAACAAGGAATAATGAAGTTTGACCTTTGGCCCCCAGAAGGATCTTCTGTCAAAATCCAAAAGCTATCAGCAGCACTGGCAAAGACAAGACAAGGGAATGGTCAATAGAGCGCGGTTTACTTTAAACCTTCTTTCTTACATAGGGAAACCATATTTCTTAAATCAGCTGTTAAATTGTATCAGTCCCTTGGCCTTACAATGTACCTGGGAACCTAATTTGATTCCATCCCCAACCCTTTAAATCAGTGTAATATGAAGAAAGCAGTTTCTGCATGATTAGGCAGAGACGTGACCAGATTCTCAACAGCATGGGGCCGCTTTGCAAGGCAAAAATCAACAGCTGACATCCATTGTGTCCATATGCATGTGAGGAGAGTAATTTGCGGGTTGGTTACCTCTGAGTGCCCTCTTCTGTTTTACTTTATGTTTGTGAGATTTCTGAGAGTGTGTGTGTGGAAAACCGAAAACTTTAAATTTAATTTCTGCTCAATTTGATGTTACAAACTAGGGAATGGTAATTACATCAGGATGAGAGAATCATTGAGGAGAATGATTGTAACCCACAATAACATTAGTTTCAAGACCAACTAACCCTGAAGCATGAGCCAGCAGACAATACAATCTCTTGCCTGTAATTTATCATGTTTGGTGTTTGAGTTTAGTTTTTTTTACCATTCTTTAGCTAATTGTTTTGGGGGTAAGAGCTTAAGATCAACAATATTAAATAGTTTGGGAGCGTGGGGGTCATGGGACATGAGTCAGCAGAGTAACGTGACAGTGTCAAGTTATGACGTCCACACAGTACACCTGCATCAATATGAGTGGATGTTACAAGCCACACAGCTTTAGCCTGGCTCCGCCCTCCTCTGACTCGTTTCCCTTCAGCACTACGTCTGGGTTCACGGTATATTCTTGGGTTTTCTCCAGCCAAATTTTTGGCGGTCCAATCAGCGAACAGAGGAGTGTTTGAGAACGATGACGTTGAGGCTGTGCGCTCGAGTTGTAGTCCCGTAACGGCGGCGGAGAAAGATGCAAGCAAAGCCATTGGGTCCGGCGAATATCCAGAGGTTAAAGTCTGAGCAAGAACAATCTTTGCTGAGTTTTCTTGGTGGCCATGATGTGGCCCTCCTCTCCACGGGTTTCAGGAAAAGTTTGATTTTCCAGCTCGCTCATTAGTAGTGAAGGAGTTGGCTAAGGTTAACGCTGGCAATTCTAATGCCAAACACAAGCCATGTTGGCCTCCCTTCTTGTTGCACATTGGCATGGCATACGTCACCACCAAACGTTAAGGTTAAGCAGATCCAGAGTGGCCCTGTGTAGATCCAATAGTTTTAAACTTCAACGGAGAGCCCGCCTTCAAGGAAGTTAA
>NC_045738.1:19781471-19786777 GCF_008692095.1 Etheostoma spectabile | reverse complement strand
TCAATGGAGAGGGGCCAGACTCTCTGTACAAATTAAAAGTACCAGGCTAACACAGCTTGTGTGTAAGCCAATGATTGTTAAGCATACTGAAAACCACTGCTGCCAATCAGCCAATATGTCTCCTAAAAATGACGTTCTCATACAACCAAACAGCATTCTCTATTATATTTCTAATGAAAACGTATTTTCACGTTTCACGATTACACATTCCCGTACCAACGACAGGAGTTAAGAAACGATAGTAGTTTTTAACACGTGACTAACGTTGTGGTTTAAAACAAAGCTGCTTGGTTAGGTCATGTGTGTATGTTTAGAAGGTTTGGTACATGACAAAAGTTAAGTACGTTAATTAAGTTAACATTGCGTACTTAAGTTGAAATAGGTCAATGTTGACTTTTGTGGGTTAAAGTCCAGTGTGTGTCTGACCCATACATCCACCCTAACCTCCCTAAGACTTTGAACATTAACTTTGATTAGAAAGTTATTTGGGATACGTAATCTGGAACAAAATAGGTTGCCCCTAAAGTATTTGAGAATGCAGTTTAATTGTGTGAGAACGTCGCTTCAGGTCACTGCCGAATTAACGCTATGCTTAATTTCTCAGCGTGTTTTGCAGCCATTAAAAAATCACTGTTTGTATGCAGAAGTTATATCTTCAAGAACCTAATTTGTAATGATATTAGTTTTAATGGTCGATGTTTCATTTATTAGACAGATCCAGTGTCGCCAGAGGTTCCAACAAAGTCTTTCATTTTCAGACTGTTGTCCCTCACCTTCCACTTTCTTAGTGTTAGTCTTAGTGTCTTACTTAGGCTTTTAAAACTCAGATCGATTCAGGAACCATCCTCTGAGCCACAATCAACAATCAAATTATGTTTATCATTTTTTTGTGTAAACTTCTCATCACACACTCTGCATTTTAATTCTAGAGCTTGGCTCCCCACATACACGCTTGCTGCGTACTTGGCACCGCCCAAGAGGATTGTGATTGGTTTAAAGAAATGCCAATAAACCAGAGCACACTTTTCTTCTTCTGGTCCGACAATACGAGACTAGATCGATTGTCACTGTTTAAATCAAGTGGCAGGTTCCAGTTTAGCATTTTAGTGTCGAAGGGAGCACTTAACATTTACATTTGAAATAAGGATTTTGGCTTTAAATTGGACCATTTTAATGTCAAAAAGTACTTTCACCTTGAGTTTTCTCTTGAAGTTTCCTCACGTCAGACAGGAAAAGCTAAAAAATAACTTATTTCATCATGGGTGACCAAAATTCGGAAACCAATAGCATGAAAGTACTTCAAGGAAGGTTGAAGTCCTGTTTAATAAAATGGGGGAAAACTGTCTGCCACGATGCTGACTGGCTGGTATGGTTTTAATTTAATGTCTAAATCGGCAAAGCAACACTGGATTCTGCCCAGCATCCATCTCGTCACAGAGAGCCAATAGGATGCACATCAGGGTGGGGGAGGAGAGGAAAGAGGGCTTCTCAAGTACCCATCCTTTTATAATGGCTGCCAGTGACATCTGGTCATCCTGCTGCCATCCACAAGCCGGGCCTGTTCTTAGAGCCATGCATGTTATGCAGGGATTAGTTCTTTTTTAGCAGATCCAGTGTTTCCTCTTATGTTCTTTGCAATGAGACTGAAAACAAACAGTCAGCACCTTTCCTTGAACCAAGATGGGGATAAGGAAGAAATGCAAGGGCTATTTTTGGAAATTAAACTGAGAATATCATACAAATTGTTTCCTAACACAACCTTATCATATACTTAAAAAATCTGCCTTCAAAACCTGCAACAAGCAAGAAATTGTGAGCAGGAGGGCATCGTTTTTTTGCAGAAGTTGGGTCATTAAGGTTGGCAGTAATTCTTTTAATCAAACTTTTATTGTTTTTCTATTAAACATTTTCCAAAATGGCTCTTCTTCTAAGCCTTGACGCTCCTGACACTTGAACCTCCGTGAGCTACCTGTGGACTATCAACGGGATTTAAAGGGTGCACTAATGCTATTTCACAGACCAAAGCATACAAGTAGAAATAGACCTTTTAGCCTTTAAATCCATGTTGAGGTCTCAGCTGTTGCCTCCTCTAATGAGAGTCTAGCTAATGCGGAGTGCTGAAGTATTCTTTAGGGTTAAAATATTGGCACCACTATAAAGACAGTGTCACTTAAGCTACAAGCCTTGAGCTCATTTAATTTCTGAGTGTCAGCAGTTTCTGCATAACCCTCATCTAAAAATATGAATTAAAGGAGAGAAGCGTAAGGCACTTTAAAAGCTCACGGCGAGGACTAATCCCTGAAGAGTGAACTTGAACACAGATGAGCTGTGGAAGCACGTGACAGATCAACCATCGGAGAAAAGATGAATGTGTGCTGGCAGCTTGCATTTGTGAATTGAGCTTTCATTCACTGTGTGTGTGATATGGAGGTTTTTTTTTTTCTCTCTGCTTACAACTAATCCCGTAAACATTGCAGGACAACACGTCAACTGAAGGCACAGATGCACAGTGACCAAACCAGGCCGTGTGAATAGATTAGTTGCTGGAACCATGATTGACTTTGTTTTGCTCCTAGTTTCTCATGAAATTTCTCATCGGCACACAACAAAGATCCAACATGTCAACAGGTCAACAATGAGCTGATGAGACACACACATACACACACACACACACACACACACACACACACAAACAGATGTCAGAGTCGGATTCAGTGCTCATGGTCACGTTTCATTTCAAAGCCCACATGTCATGTGGTTTACTGTCATTGACAAAACCTCTGCAGTGATTGGTTTACTACACGTATATCACACCTAATTGACAGGTGACAATAATTTGGATGCCAATATCACATCTATTTATTCAAATACTTACTTATAAAAAGATGACCTCTGCTTATTTAGAGTCAATTACATAAAAATGAAGCATATCCAAAATGTAATGAATTTTACAGATATCTTATAATATTTATATTTTTTATTTGATTTCAAAGTGAAGCATTCTGCCAACTCTGAAAATATGATATCCATCTTGAAAGTAAATGTTATTATTAGTGCATATAATTGTTAGATGGAAAGAGCTCTAGACAGTCACAGTCCTCCAAACCATATTATGATGTACAGGTGTTTTTTTCCTGCCCTCTAATAACCCAACAAGTGTTAATAAAAAAAATAAACGGCCATAGGTGTGGCTGGAAATATATGACATAGGAGCGTTTTCCGTCCTCATATCTAAACCACCAAACGTAACGCAGTTTGATTAAGTTTAGGCACCAAAACTAATCGGTTAAATCAAAAATTAAAAAGATTGTAGTATGGGGAGGACAGTCTCCTCAGATACTGATAACTGATTTAACCAATGCATTTCCCTTCCCCTCCGACCTTAAGTAAATCTGATGTCAATGCAGTGAGGAGTTCATATACTTACATTATATCTTCAAATGAAGCACACCATGGGAGGAAAACAAATAAAAACAAATGAGCCAGCCAGTTATGTTAAACCGGTTACAAACCCAGTAATTTTTAACTCATGTCCCATACACATAATCACACATGTCCACAACCTGTTTCTCACAATAGGCGGTCATGTGGCGCTCATTGAGTCATTGCTGAGCTCTGCATCCCTGCTGTGCCAGTGCTGCATGCTTTGTCCGTGCTATTGTACGTGACTATTTTCAGCCCTGTATCCCACAAAATTATATTCCCAGAGAACCAAACACGTTTTGTCACTGCTACTCTCAGTTCTTTTAAATCAAGGCTGAAGACCTTTCTTTTTGATGTTGCCTTTCTTTAAATGACTGTTCATTTCTTTAATGTTTAATTTCTTATGCTGCACTGTAACTTTTATTCTCGTGTTTTATGTGTCTTAATGTTCTCATTTTTAACTGTTTATTCACATGTTTTATTTGTTTTTATTTTTTTACTTTTTTTAACTGATTTTGTGTAATGCACTTTGAGTTGCCCTGTTGCTGAAATGTGCTCTACAAATAAAGCTGCCTTGCCTTGTTCCGAATTAGTTTTTGACGTACCATGGATACGTTCTAACTTACGTACAGTATGTCAGTTAACTTATGTAGGGTACTTAATGTTAAACATATATGTAACAAACTTAACTTTCTGTACTTGACAAACATAACTTACGTACGTAACAAACGTAACTTTAACCACAATTTGCCCCTTTTGGAAATTTATATTCTCCTAGAAATCTGGGAGACAACAAATTTCCCTCTAAACGCAATTGAGGATGCAGTTTAGTTGTATGAGAACACATTTTTTTAGGAGTCCGGGCTGATGTAAGAAGGCACTATGCTGAGCATAAATATACATGGAAAATTTAATATAATAATAATAATAATAATAATAATAATAGGGAGTGATTTGTGTCACAGCCTTGATTTAACAATGTCAGCCTTACATTTCAGTTGGCAACAGTTGTCCACTTTCACATTCAGCAGATGTGAAGCAAGATTAGATCTCATTTGAATTTGAGTATAGTATTCAATCTTTTTTGACATCTGGTTCGGGCTCCACAAATTCCTGCGAAAACAAAACATCAGGGTCCTGCGAAAAAACATCCGACTCCATCGAGATATTCCACTTCCACTTTCTCAGCAAGTCACCGACTTTGTCATTTGGTGGTGGACAGTTAGTGCACAGTGACTTAATCTGAGCTTTTTGCTGAAAGCAGCTGCCTTCTGCTGCTGATAACGGGGTGGGTGAGAGCAGTACATATGAACCATAAAGGAAATGTATCAAACAATGAGCTTAAAGAGGCTGAAAAGCTCTTTAGAGCTGCAGAGTTGGGCGATTACTCTCCATGATCCTAGCACTGTGAGTGACCCCTTTTAAAATATGCAAAAATATATGATTCAGTGGTCCTGATGATTAAAACACAACTATTTAACCTCAGCCATGTTAATTTAAATAATTTAAGATAACCCCCTAATCTTAATCCAAATAAGATCCAAAAACAACCCTCCATGGATGCACCTGTGATCCAGAGTCTGTTGTTGTTTGGGGTTTTGGTTGGGATTATTTTTCCCTTTTTCGCCTTTTTGGGTTTGTGTCTCTGTTTTCTCCCTTGTCTTGTGTTGTTTGTTCCTGTCCTGTGTTCCCTGAGTGTCTGCATGTTCTGTTTCCTGCTTTATTTGGAAGTCTGTTTTTTGTCTTATCTCGCCTCTAGTTTTACTTCCTGTGTCTGCCCGCTCTTGTGATTACCTGATGCCTTCCACCTGCTTCCCTGCCCTCTTGTCACCTGCCTCTCGTTACCTCATTACCCTGTGTATTTAATGTCTGTGTTTTTGTTT
>NC_045738.1:19777223-19781461 GCF_008692095.1 Etheostoma spectabile | reverse complement strand
TTGTGCCTTGTTAGATCATTTTGTCCTGTCAGTTTGTCCTGCGAGTCTGTCTTGTCAGTGGTCCCGATCCTCGTCATCTGCCAACGCTCCTGCAATCCTCCTTGAGTTTTTCACCCTCCCCTGTGCCCGTTGGGACTTCTGCCTCTCCCCGTGCCCGTTTGGAGTTATGCTTGGACTTTGCCTTTTGCTCCCTTTGTTTGGTACTGTGTGAAATAAACCCATTGTATACCGGCCCCAATCTGCCTCCTCGTCTCTGTATTTGGGTCCTCACTCCACCTCAATGTCTCAGAGACGTGTGTTGTGTATTAATATGTTGTCTGTCGTGTGTCCTTGTTCCTGTCTGTATTATGTTTGTTCCAGTTTTTTGGACTTTGTGCCAGGAGGACCCGACTACTTGGTTGGTCCAAATGCAAAATACGTCCTGATTAAGTCATCTTAACCCCGATTATATAAATACATGTTTATATTGTGCTGAACATGGATGACTCTTAGATTCACTTGGTGGCTCTGCTGACCTCAGTCTGTCTGAATATTATTACAGAGCCACAAAATCAGGTCACAATTGTTGCATGAACTGCTCACAGGACAGAACAAACAGTTCTTTTCAGAAATAATCAGATTTATGTATTGAAGGCAAAGTTTAAGTTGTTTGATGCGCTGCTGTTGAAGAATGTCTGAGGTCAAAAAAATATATATATACTGTATTTGTTGTTGTTCTTAATCCTAACTGCTATGATCTGATTTACCTCCACCTACCCTGGAGCTGCTGTGGGACCAGACTCCTCCATCTGCTGCTTCTCCGCAAACCATCCATCACTGGAGCATGATCCCAGCGGAGCCAAGGAGTGAGCGCTGTTTTAAAAACTGAGATCCAGCTCCGGTGGTAGAGTCAAGTACAGTATGTTTTTTTTGTTTGGCTATTTATATCATGTGCATACATGTAGCCAATATCAGATACCCAAACTGAATATGTGTTGTGCCTTCAATACGAACAAAAATCTCAAAAATACTTGTGTCCCGAAACGTTGAACTTTCTTTTTAAGACAGATTTTATATTTCAATCTTCAGTAAAACTTTCTTTTCTCCTTTTTATTTGCAGAAAATATACATATACACATTAGCCTGATTTTCTTAAGAGCTATTTTGGTGACATAGAGCATCCCTGTCTCCTAAATATTACATTCCCATAAAACTAAACTGCATTCTTAATTTACGTTTGACAGGGGAAACTTGTTTTGACTCATTACAAATAAATTTCTTATCAAAGTACCCATGGCAAGGAGAGATGGGACGGGTCAAACTAACATGGTGCTTTTACCCAGGAGACAGCTGCCTGTGTCCAACGGGAAACCGTAAGTCAACGTTGACTCATTCTAACTTACCTAAGTATTTTAACTTACAGTACGTACTCAAGAACAGACCTACCCCTAAGTTAAAATATACTTAACATAACATACTTAACCTACCTAGTAACTTACATCCATAACTTACATACATATCAAATGTATTTATTTTAACTCAAACTATGATCTTTTCCTAAACCTAACCAAGAACTTTTGTTCAACTGACAACATTTAAGTTTAAAAACGGAGATGTTTCACAACATGCACCTGTCGCTGGTAAGAGGACGTGTGATCTGGGACAAAAATATCAAAATTGAGAATGCAGTTAAGTTGTTACGTTTCAGTAAGACAGAACCACAGAGATAACAAATGCACGAAGACTGAGTACAGTTGCAGTGGTTTAGAGAGCGGAAGATGACAAACACAGACGCGGACGAGGGGTGGTGGTTGAGAGGATGGTAGGCAGCACTGACGGACACCGGACGATCTGCGAGGGAAACACAAGGTAAGTAAGAGAACACTGGTAGAAGAAAACACGAGTGAATTCGCTGGGGGCTAGTTACCACAGTAATGCATGTAACGATCTGGCGCTGAGGAGACGGTCAGCCCGGGTTTATGAATGGCAGTGGGATGATGAGTGATGGGAAACGCTGAGTGGAAGACGGAGTGCTGATGGAACCACGCCTCTGAATCCCCCGGAACGCCCTCACGGCAAACAGACAACACAACACATAGGGAAGAAAAGGGGAGACACACAACAGGTTGGGGAAGGCAGCAGACCACAACATAAGTTGTATGAAAATCATTTTTTCAGGGAAAGGGTTGCACAGAGATGGCCTGGACAATGATAACTAATCAATATATTTAAAGCCTGCTTTACTCCTGTAGCACTCGTAGATTTGGTTTAAAGGAAGCATCAATCTTGACATGTATTTTTCAAACAACACAGATATTAGATATGCATTATAAAAGTACTCAAGGCTCCTATACTTACAAAACCACTCAAATGAAATAAAGGATGCCTCTAGAGCATGCATCTGTGAAATATTGCTACGACTTGTTCATCTGCGTGATGGCTGCTCGAACAAACCTGTTTTTACACCACTTTGTTCGACAATTCATGACCATAAATCTCACTAATTGTGGGAGTCGTCATTTAAAATGGAACCGCTTCTCCGCTTTAACTGTCTAGTGTACAGGGACACCGGGTGACACACCAATCAGCCTTCTAGACAATTTAACATTTTAAATGTTCCTGTTCCTTAAAAATAGTGTTATATCAGTTTAGTGCCTTAAGTAGGGGGCTGATAGGGAAAATAAGGGGGGCAGGGGTGTTTGTGTGATGTTGACAAGCCGCTTTTGCAGGTTTGTGTGAGGATATGATGGCAGAGGTCCCACATTACAAACTTTTGTAGCCGCGCCTTTTAAAACCTGGACAACTGACGCCGATGGAAGCTACGTCGTGGTCAACGGAGCAAGCTGCCATCTTCAGACACGAAACCATGCAGATTGTGGGTGAGTCAGATTAACACAGCACAAACCCCTCTGGAAGAAGGAAAGACTCCATTTAAGTGTAGTCTCATTCTCACGTTAAATGCAACCAGCAGGAAAACGAGACAATACGAGTAATGATACCAGCTTGGTTAACCTTTAGCAGCGGGGATTTGTTGTTTAACGAGTCCAAGTTAGTAACAATAGGTTTCCAAACCATGGCAGCAAAGAAAAAGATTAGGTTTATGTTTAGGTTCCTTTTCCTCCAGGAGTGGGCGGTATTGATCCATTAAACGCATGAACACTAAAGACAAAAACTACAAATTGTCTGCAAAAATATTTGCATTCCAAAAAGACATTATTTAGTGAACGTATCGCTTGCCTTTAAGAAAATGGATTTTCTTTTCACCTGCCTGTTATTTTTAATGTATCTGTCTTTATCTGTAGAATTTAACAGTTGATGACAGGGACCTTTTCTGTTCAGTTTTTTAGGTACACTAAAACATTCAGAAAGAGGAGCAATCAGGACAAATGTGGCTCAAACAACTTTTGACAATGAATGCACTTACTATTTTTTCCCCTGAATAAACAATCTGAGCACGGAATGAAAAAAGACAACAGAGTCTAATCTGTTGGAGTCCAAACAAGCCTTTAAAACCTATTTGGTGTTTGCTGTTCTAATCTCTGAACTGGTCAGTGAAAAGTGCACACAGTTCAGATCAGGATTTAAAGCCTCTCAGTAGATTGGCAGAGGAAAAGAATCGGAACGTCTACTAGTGCTTAAACACAATTACTTTCAACAGGGAACAGCATTAGTGTTACGTAATCTCTTCCTGAGGGACCCATATGGATTGGGGATGCATAAAGAAAATGGGAAGTCGTTCGATCTTCTGCTGTGATGTAAGATCACTTCTCGCTATTACAGAGCCAACTCAGTTTTGTAATGGCAAGAAGCGAACATCCCGTGATGGTCTGAGTCAGCAGGTTGATCATATGACGGGAGCAAAGGATCCTGGGAGCTGAGCGGTTTCCAGTTTTGCGGTGGGTTTTGACAATGTGTGCCAAAATGGGAAACAGATGGAGAGAAGAATAGGACAGAAAACAGGAATGACCGTCAAACTGGGCCTCAGATTACTTTCCAGTGTGCACAATGAAGATTCAGAGTGGAAAATCAATCGCAACATTAAGATAATGGCTGGCGCTGTGCACATCAGAGCACTGGGATTATAGAAATGCATTCTCAACGTCAGTTTATAGAGATATTAATAGATTTTCCAACACAGCAGATAAAAATAGAGCCATCGACCACTTGGAATCCAATATTCCTCAGTAAGGAATATTGGATAATAAATATGTCACGGCCCGTAGCCGTTCCCACTTTCATCAACCCCCCCCCCCCCCCCC
>NC_045738.1:19775028-19777213 GCF_008692095.1 Etheostoma spectabile | reverse complement strand
CCCAACCCGCCCACCTAAAAAAACACACACACACACACACATTTACACACCTGCTGCTTGGTCCTTGGTGCTGTGAAAGGGGTCAGGTCCTGGATGATGGATCAATCAGGACACCAGTGTCCCTGAGTCTCATTATCTAAAGTGGCGATAGAGGAACCTGGAGGAAGAGTCTTAAAGGATCTGAAAATTCAGCAGACTTTACAGAAGAAGAAAAAATAAAAAAAATCCATCGGGCCTCTGCTCCACTCAACACCCAGAGACCTATATAGAGTAAAAGATGTTTACTTAAAGGTAATAACGATGCCTGCAAGAGGCAACAATGAAATAATGAAATACATTTTTTTTTTATACTAACACACACAAACACAGAGACACATGCATCACTGTTGAGGGATTGCCGCAGCACAGTGACTTGAACAGTAAGGGGTTTGTGTCTTGCTCAAGAGCACCTCAGCAGTGCCCAGGACGTGCCCCTCTCCAGCTGCCAGTCCACACTCCATACCTGGTCCGTCCAGGACTTGAACCGGCGACACTTCTTTTCCTTCCCAAGCCAAGTCCCATACCTAATGTCTGCCTATAACTGCTAAATCTGTAGGTAACGAGACAAGATTTTGGTTGGCTTTGGTTGCATGCAGGTAAATGGTGCACAGCGAAACCGGCAAAACCCATTGGCCGTAATGCAGTCTCGGAACCCATAAGCTATCGTCTGCTGACGATTTAGGTTTTTATTAGCTTTTTCTGAATATGTCTGCATTCATATGCAGACATCTGTCAACAAAGATTAACCAGCAACAACAGCAACCAGATCATCTAGAGTAGTCTTGCTCCTTATGACCTCATAAGGAGCAAGATTCCCGATTGGCCCATCTGGGCTTTCAAGCAGAGCAGGATACCCAGGGCTCGGTTTACACCTGTCGCCATTTCAAACATACACAGGCTTTGTGAACGCATATCAATAATAATAAAAAACTCACAAAGGGACATTTTTATGCCACCTTTAATACATTTGAGTGCCTTTTTTTATGTGTGCGTGTGTGTGACAAGTTATGGTTGTAAAAGTTGATAATGGTTCTGTAATAACATATTTTTATACAATCTTTTTGCTTGTTTACTTCATTGGGCAATAAAGACAAACTGAACTTATCTTTAATTCAACTGAGGCCTCCCCATTCAAAGTTCTGTTATTGCTCATTCAGACCTCATTACATGTATGAGTAACTTTCTGCAACACAGCCATGTATCATTGGACATATGAGGTACACGGGACGTTCTTATATTTAGATAGATGACCACGTGTGCTAGACTGCTGTATGACTATAGGAGTCACACGACTCGTTCATATATACACACAGACCGGACACATATAGGACTTTTGACTCACTGCATGAGGAAGTACATATCCACCAAAAGCCAGACGACACATCAGAGAACATAAATATTGCAAAGATCTATATTTGCTCTGTCGTGGGACATTTATTTGAATAAGTTAACGCTCGTGATCGAGGTGTGATATGTCTTGTTCATGTACTATTAATGTTAAAAGACTCTTTTCTGCTCTTCTTCTAAAATATGCAGCATGTTTAAATGCTAGCCATTAATTACTAATATTGTTTTTCAATAATGTTCGGGGCAAAGTTCACAACTGGTAGAAATGTACAGATGTCAGCCAATGATACCTAACTAGAGGCTTCGTAGTCTTTTCTTCTTTCAAAAATCAACTGGATGTTCCCATAATCTGATTCATGTATGGTGTTTTTTTACCAACAGGATATGTAATGGAAAGACACACATGTCTTCCTTTTTTGGTTGTACATCAGCCTTTCCACAATGTAATAAAATGTTGACGGTTATGGTGGATCATAACACAAAAAACGGTCACATTTACTTGCGAATGCAAACCCCGATCCATGGACATGACTTGCACCTAATTGAACAATGCTTGGTTTACAACGGTCTAAAATTTAAAAAAAAACGTTGCCAGGGAACATCATCCAGGCCGAAATGCACAAGCTTGCTTAAACTTAACCAGCAAAACAAATTAATATTATAAAGACATGTCTAGGAGACAGAGAGGGAAAACCAAAACATTACGCCTGTAGTGTCATACAGAACATGGCAGGAGCACTGTGCAGTTTTGGCCATTTCTTGACTTTTTGCTTGCAGGTTTCTCTATAAAGCGCCCCCC
>NC_045738.1:19750482-19775018 GCF_008692095.1 Etheostoma spectabile | reverse complement strand
CCCCCTACAGCCGGTTCCTGAATGGGCGTATGTGTGCAGTGTTACATCGCGAGACCTGATATCACGCGATACTTCCTGACGCTGAGTCCGGGCAACTCGCCGGCTGAAAGTTGCAAGGTTGGTTTTTCCACTCACAGGCGCTAGGGGGGGGGGCAAGACAACCACCATTCAACTTGCAAAAACCTTCATATAACCATTCCAATGACTCCAAAGCTCTTCAGTTAAGGTAAATTAACCCCAAATAAAACTGCACAGTTCCCCTTTAACAAAACGTTGCACTTTTCCAGTGCCATAAATTCTGGTTGAATATCCTGTCAATTTTCTCCAATATTGCCACCTCATAACATGGCTACACATGATGAACCTCAAAGTTAGCTTTGTAAAAAAAAAATGCTTGAGTGATAAATGTAATTTCACTTATTAAGTTATTTGACAAATAACATTGCTGTAAATGCACCACAATTAGCCAAAAGGCGATTTTTCATCCATTGTCTCCGGACAGATGTTAAAATTGTCTATCTAAAAAACAACAATAAGAAGAATACAATCAACTATACAAATATAAAAAGCAGTAAAACAGATAAAACTCTTCAAATCCCGTTGAAAAATACAATGTACAAGTTTGCTAATACAGATGTAAAAAGTTTAAAAATGAAGTATTCTTTATGTCCTAGGGTGTTTAGGTCCATCCATTCATCTCCTCACAGAATTATTCTTCAAAATGATTTAGCATAGACTTGAAAGCACTTCAAAGTTAAGCCTTTCCTCTTTCATATCATATTAATTATTCTATATTAAAGCCAAGAACTACGCACTTGTTCATATTTTACCATGTTCTGATACATAATCCAAGTGATGTTTGAGGTTAAGATAAGAATATACTCAAAGAAGCAATCTTTAAAAAAATCCAAGAGCATTTATTGTTCAAGCAGTGTCCCAGAATGCAGCAGTTTGTGTGTGGTTTTCAGACGGTGTGTAATTCGACACCTGACATCATCTGTTTTAGGGATCTTTGCTTATTAAAGTGAAACCAGATGTAAGTCCCCTGACTGGAAAAACAAGAAAACTCCTCCCCAGACCATGGATATCCCAGCGTAGGCTACTTCCTCAAACTCCAACCTATAAAAACTCACACACCGAAGTACTTTGACAGTAGAAGACAGGGTTGCACTAGGGGAACTTCACCGAACCGTTTGACTTTTGGACTTAAGGTAAAGTATTGTTTACTACGCTAATACTACGTTAGTTTTAGAGTTTGTAAGAATCAGTCTGAACGGATTTACACTGAGTCATAGTAATGTCTGCACTGTTGCACTACATTGAAAACAACTGCTGAACTGAACTAAAACTATACAGAACTGTTTTTATTACAGGCATTGCAGTCATCACATTGACATTGTCAATACATTTATTCCCTTTGAATTAAGGTTCAGATGCAAGAAGTACTTTTTACTGCTAGGAAAGTAATTAGTCTTAATAGGATTAGGATTAGAGAATGATTTTGACCCAGTTGCACCTTAATAGAACAAGTTTTGGAAGTCAGAGCTGCAACCTGAACTGGGAGTTATTTGGACCTCTTCAGATGTAATGTGGCATACAGCAAGAGATATGAAAACGTATACTTTACATTTTATTATTTATTGATCAATGGTGTCATTTCTAAAGCACAAAGAAACAGGAGAATACAGTCATACAGCAACACAAGTCAACTGTAAATTATTTGCATAGATCATGCAACGCTGCTATTTAAATCATGGCATTTCCGTCATTAATCTAAGGGTGAAACCAGACTAAATAGATTAAATGTGGGCAGGAAGCAGGACATTGTACAGTATAGCAGCTCAGTTCACACATCCTCAAAGTTAAAGGAAGTTTTCAGTGTAGTTAAACGTTACCGGTCGATGGCATTTGCTGGAAACGACGGACGCAAATGCAGATTAGAAGCAGGATGTAATAAAACGAGAGAAAGAGGGAGAAACTGGCAGAAAACAGGGAGACGCATAGCTGGCAAAAACATTGCAAGTGCTGGGAATTTTTTCCAAGTCTGGGAAAAATTCAGAAAATCCTCAATGAGAGCACAAGTGAACTTTTTCAACACAATGTATTAGCATGTATTTCGCTCACTGGAGTTTGATTCTTTATCTGGTGTCTACTACATAAGTTTGGTATGAAGCTGCCAACTAACAACATCCATTATCTACAAAGTTCATCAAGTTTTGGACAATACAAAGAAGGAGCAAAACTCCAAATAATGAGATAGTGATTTCCACAGACTTCTAGCACTCAGATCACCAGTTATCTGTCGTATCCCACTGACCTCTGGACAGGATGCAGCTTTTATCTGCAATGTCAGCCGTTGGAGAGTTTCCTTGGAAAACTAAACTACAGAGGTCCACAGAAACCTATACAGAGTGATGTTTTCTTTCCTATGCTTTTTAACTAATTGTAGCGGGATTGACTCTCACACCTCACTGAAAATGAATTCTAGTCAAAATGCAGCACGGAGGTTTTACTGGATGTGCTGTTTTTTCAGGATGTTGCAGTGTGTGTGCGTGTTGCTGCTGGCGGCCTCAGCTCTAAGCCACCTGGATCAAGCCTCTCTGGACAACCAGTGGGAAGAGTGGAAGATCATGCACAGGAGAGAATACAATGGCCTGGTAAGTCTCTCCCAGTGTGTACTGTTACCCTTATCCTAGAAAAATCTATATTTTGCGCATCCCAACCCTTCCAATATGTACAACCGCAGTGATTCCACTTCTTTAAACCTGAATACAATGTCTTTTGACCTGCTTCGGGATCTTTGCCTCACTAGAGAAAGCATAATTGCACATCTTTTATGCTTGACTGTGAAAACATGCATGCATGTCCTGTACATGCATGTTAAGCGACACCTGGTATTTTATAACAGGCCGCAGCTCACATCTGTAGAGAGCCCCCCTGGGATCAGCTGAGAAAAAAAAGTAAACCGTGCGGATTCATAATGCATGCTGTCGGCTTAATGAGCTGTGCGCACGGATTCATAATTTAATAAACTGTGCGCACGGATTCATTATCCGTGCTCTTGGTTTTATAAACGCGAGCAGAGTAGGAAAGATACTCACAGATCCAAACTTCTGGGATCAATTACTTTATAGCGAAATAAAATTAAATCACAAACAAGTTGTCCTCTAACTTGGAGAAATAAGATTGGTCTCTAGTAGCAGCCGGCATTGCTTAGGCGTGTATAAACTACAACACCGAAACACAAATACCTATTTATTTAATGATTAAATAGGGTATTGGAGAAATTGATACCAGACGTTTGAACATCTTTCCTATTTTGCTCAACGTTTCCTCAGCTGACCCCAGCTGTCCGTACATCTGAACTCAAGATGGGATTTCTACAGACTAAATTGTCCTTTAAAGAAATGTACCAATAATGTTTACACATCCTGACATACAAATCTGATTTGTGTGCAAAATATTCCAAACTGCAGCGTTGCAAATTCCTCAAGGGCTGCACCAGGCTCTTTATTCTTTTCTAGAAGTCCTCTCAAAAGTAAGAACGGAGTAACAGGGGAGCAGTAGAGTGACCGAGGGAAAGATCACAGTGACATTTATGTAAAAAGACGACCACATTTTCATTATTGCTGCAGTTGCAGTTGTTCTAGAGATAAAGCACACCACAGTTGTGTTTACTGTATAGTTTTCCTCCTCACAGTCTTCTATCAGAACATTTATTTTGAAAGTGTTACTGACTTTTCCCTCTTAGCTGTGGCTGTATACAAATGTATATGTGTGCATTCATCGAGCTCTTCTTTCTGTCTCTAGGCTTTTTGTGTTCCCTGTTATCTCCCTCTCCGTGCCTCTCTTTGTGCTTCAGTAAATTGTTCAACGTGTGGACATCTTTGTGTTTGACTCACTGTCTGTCTACAGCTGACTCAATTTAACGGCCAGTCAGTTCGGTGTTAGTCTCCTGTCTCTCAGCTGGTCTGTTTCTGCTGTCGCCAGTCTGGTGGATATTAATTTGGGAGGATGCAGCTCTGTTGGGAGAACGTTAAACAGAGCAGATCTTCCTCATAGGAGGTTAAAGTAATTTACACTAAATCTCTAACCTGGAAATCCAGACCCAAATCCGGAAGGATTAAGGGTCTGGCATTGAGTAATGAAAGTCGCCCATCTCAAGCGTGCATTTGAAAATCTCACTGCACGCAATTGGATAAAACTAGGACCAATCACAACAATACACGGGGTGACGCATCCAGAGCCCAATACGCTTAGCTACCAGCGGAGCTTACAGGTATCTCAAACTGTCGTCATCCATTTAGCTCGTCTTTGGCCCCGCCTAAATCAGATACACCGTTGTGATTGGTGCAGCTCGGCTACAAGGGCATAGTTAATGAGCAGCATTACTCGATGCCAGAGTGGCTCGCTCTGGATTTCTAGGGTACCAAATCATTGTATGTTAGCTGCATGTGTGGGGTCTTATTTTTTACATGGAATTATTTAAATAGCTCATCATTTCTTGATAAAAACAGAGATGGAGGGTTTATGGATCGGCTGTAAAATCATCAAGATAAATACAACAAGGAGAACGGTTAGTCCAGATAGGAAAGTGGATGCTTTACAGTAGACTGTGACCAGACCTAAATGATTTCTAGATGTTGTTACAAGTTTGTTGCCTTTTGTTTATAAAATATTAAAATTACGGATGTGACTCGTGGATTACTGTTACTTCACCAAATCTTTGTATCAAAGAGCTACTGTAATGGGGTTTTATCCATTTCAGTATGTAGTGAAGCTGTACTGTCAGAATGTATTCTAAAAGATCTGGTGCTGCCAGACTGTTGATATTGTTCAAGTGTAGATGTTCTTATATGTGGTGTTTTCGTGGATAGTATTATGTCATCAGCATATAGTAATAGATTTTATGTAATTATTAGCACCAACTGGAACATCTGAAATGCGTTTTAGGGCAATTTAAAGGCTATAGGTTAAATATATGTGCTTGGGGCATCCTTGTCTAGTTCAATGTATTGCTCAATTGGTAAAGGAATAACTAGTGGTGATTGGTAGAGTGACTTTTTTAGAGTATGTGCTGGAGGCGTATTACTAATTTGTTTTCCCAATTACTTTTTGCAAAGAAACAATTGCTGCCAGGATGATTTCCCCAGGTAGCGTTTTTTGTTAGTGTAGAAATTGCCTTAGGGAGGGGATTGGACATCCCATCTCATATGATGCGCAACACATTAGTACTAAAGACCGGGGCTGGCATGGTTCCGAAACCAAGACCATTATCTTCCTCTAAAATCCATCAAGTGCTATGATTGCCTAAACATGACCATAAAAAGGTTTGCTAATGCTTTAGTTGTTGTGAGTGAGTGCCCATTGTATTAGAAGAACAGATGTTAAATGAAGATAATATAAAGACTTTGTCAGTGAGTCACTTTGAGTGAGTGACTAGTTCAGTATCCTCATTTTGTAACGTATATGACCTATATATACATGATTCTGTGTTTATTTGTTTCTTTATCTAGATTTAGGGCATATTATCTGGTCAAAAAGTGGTCTGTGTGAGAAGGTTTTATAAATGCGATCGTAAGCGATTCCCTTACGGAAGAGATGATTAATTTACCAGATGCTACTTAAACCTGGTTTCCCATATCGTCACGTTTTGCTCTAGTTGAGATCTAGAGTGACAAAAATCCCCATCAGTATAATTAAAATAAGAAAATGAATGATGAGTCACTGTCAGTTGGTAGATGTAATGCACTTCTCCCAACCATTTTACAAAGCAGGTCTCAATTTATAAAAGAGCATTATTTCTATAAGGAATGTAGTTGCTCTACTTCCTTGTTTTGGCCCCAAGTAACAAGACAGATGGAGTTAGAGAACTGAGAACGAAAAGTAAAGCAGGACATGCACAATGAGAATTTACAGTCGCTTTATCTTTCTCATCCTTGGCCAGTAATTCAGAAATGTTAAATTCCAAAAGGCTGTAGACCCACTTTTGACAAACTGACTTTTTCCAGTGTGATTCTATTTAGGCTTTAATGAGGCAAATACAGGCATTATAAGCGTGCTTATTTAAGTTTTATTTGAGGTTAACTTAAGCCATTAGTTTTAATATTGTACTGTTTTGCATATAGCAGGCAGCTGCTGTCACAGATGTCCAACAGTGGAAAGAAAAAAAAAACTCCAACAGTGGAAAATCCTTTGCCTCCGATTCTATATTTTACCCTCCTTTTTCAGTTTCCCTGTCTCTATAATTATATATTTTTTAATTAATATTTTGTACTAGCTCCTGGCTGCAAAAAAGGAAGAAAATGTAGTTTAGCTGGTGTTAAGTCAGAGCCGGCTATAGATTTAGTTCTTGAGCGCTCACTGAGCATCTGTTATCCCTCTGCATTCCTCTGGCTAGAGGTCATCACTCCACAATTCTCCCTGTGTGTTTGTGTGTGTGTGTATGTGTGTGTACGTGTGTGTGTTGTATGTGCATGCGGTTTATTTACAGTGCCTGCATGTGCCTCAAGTACAGTATGTGAGGGTTTGTGTTTGATGTTTCTATCTGTATCTGTGGGAACATGCATGTATTATTTATTTAAATGTGTGTGTTTATGATTTTGCTATGTGGTGTTTTATTACTGTGTAGTCAGCAGAAAAGACAGCTCTTCTCCTTCTCTCTCTCTCTCTCTCTGATTCCAATCAGTATTCCTCCAACAGTCCCTCTAATTCAACCCTCCTTGAACTGACATCGCTGTAATAGAATCAAAGTCTTCTCGGATCATTTGCATTTTTCATTATTCGAATGGATATCAAGTTAGAAATAATGATTGTAGTTATGTTAATGGTTGTTAAGACCCCGAATACTGAGTCGAGCATGAATGTTTTTTAGGTAACCAACCAAGCACTTCCCATATTGTGATGACAAAATGTAAATCAGTCTCCTTCTTAGCACATAATGGACACATATAGTGGTGATGAGATGCAGATACTCTAAAAGTAAAGGACAATGAGCAACATTTAACTCAAATTACAATTGCATTGGACAGTTATGTTGCTGTATAAGCTGCGCTAGAGGGGGTTGTTAGGTGATCGCACACTGGTTTAATTGGCCTAATTAATGAAATGGATGGGATTGTAACACGGACAAGCTTCATTTCCATGCTAATTAAAACGTAAATGTGTCCTATTTGCCCAGATTCATTTCTTTGAGCTGTCAGGAGTTAACACAGTAAGGCAGGCAGGAAGGAAAGAAAGCAAAACTTAAGATTAAAAAATAGTGCAAGTTATGATCTCTTCATGAAGTCTATTAGGTAAAAAATAAATGGCTGCCAATGACTCCATTACTGGGACTGTGTTGAGGGGACTAGATGCTCCAAAGACGTAATACACAATAAAACATTTTAAAGCCTTGTCTGAACTTGTCTGAATTTGGAGGACACAATCGGTCCCATAAACCATTTCCATAAACGGTTTCCCATAAAACTTTGACTTAGTTTGTGTCCAAGTTTCTGTTTTGACTCAAAGTGACACATGCACTTCTGTTTCAGGACGAAGAGGGGATTCGCAGGGCCATCTGGGAAAAGAACATGCTTATGATTGAAGCCCACAACCAGGAGGCTGCACTGGGCATGCACTCCTACGAGATGGGGATGAACCACCTGGGCGACATGGTGAGTCTGAGGCGGTCCTGCATGGTTTAGGCCACATTTCCCATTTGTTTAATTGTTTTTTTACGGTTCGCTTTTGTGTACGTTGACATCATTTTTAAACCTGCTCTGTGGTGCTAAAGATACAGCTACAGACTTGTATATATTCAAGTATTTGTTCTTGTATTTTATCCTATTATTATTTCATGTATATTGTATGATGGATATTGTATCCTAGTAACTCATTTATATTTATATTCTGTGCTGTGTTTTGCATTTTTGCTTAAAGAAAGCCTAAAATGATTATTTGATTATAACAAATAGTCGCCAATACATTTTCTATCCATTAACTAAGCGTTGCCACTCTAAAAGATCGACCAACATTTTCATAATAAGCGAAAAATCCCATTTGCAGTAAAAAGAATTCACTGAATACCACCCAGCTAACAATTTTTGGTTCCCAGAACGTTCTGGGAACATTCGTATTTGGTTGCAGGAACGTTCCCTGAAGGTTAGGTTTGGTTGTGTGTTGGTTGTGTTTTGGTTGATTGGAAGGTTTTCTGAACGTTAGTTTTTGGATCCAGCAAACCTTCTCAAGTTCTCCCTTAACGTTATCCTAATGTTGCAACCTTTAGAGAACGTTCCCTCAACGTTACCTCATTGTTAATGCCTTTAGAGAACATTGCCCTAACATTATCCTAACAATGCAACCATTAGAGAACGTTGCCCTAACATTATCTTAACATTCCAGCCTTTAGAGAACGTTGCCCTAACGTTATCCTGACGTTGCAGCCTTTAGAGAACGTTGCCCTAACGTTATCGTGACTTATGATTTAGCTGTGTGTGTGTGTGTGTGTGTGTGTGTGTGTGTGTGTGTGTGTGTGTGTGTGTGTGTGTGTGTGTGTGTGTGTGTGTGTGTGTGTGTGTGTGTGTGTGTGTGTGTGTGTGTGTGTGTGTGTCAGAGCAGGTTATGACTGATGGTTGTTTTTGCATCAAGATGCCGGCTTTAACAAGCTGTACATCAATAATGGGTGGAGAGCAAGATGTGTACACAAACATGCCAGTGCGTGGATTCATTTATTAGTGACAGGAGCATGAATGCACCTCCGTGAATTCTGGATATATGGCCAATTTCAATGGTAATGTTGAAACAGGTGACTGGGAAATCAAGGATGTGGTTCCATTTTCATTATGGCTGAAAGCTCTTAAGTGAAATGAAAGAAATAACCAAATTGTCTCGTTAATGAACCCTTTGCTTGTAGACTAAGCTGTAAGCAAAGCACTGGGGGATGTCTGATAATAACACATGGCAGGATTTAAAAACTAATTGCTTTATAGTGTTTAACCTGCAGTTTCATCGTGACATCGAGCAAAGAGCACTCACTTATTTTATTCCTCTTTTGCTCTTCACGTTCCTTTTCGTCTGCTTCTTCTTTTACGCCGTTGTTCTGTACATCTTGTAGTTTTTTAATGTGATCTTTTGGGCCCCTCTGGTGTCACTTTTTGACGCTTGTACTATACAGAAAAATGACATTTCACTTTGAGGTAAACTATTAAACCCATCTCTTCTTGACTTATTTTCCATCCTCCGTCACCCTTCGGAATCAAATCCTCACGTTGCCATATCTTCTTAGACTAAAAATAAATCCTCTTTCCCTGACTTCTCTTGTTCCTGTCCCAAATCGGTATTATCGGTAATGTCAGTAACTAAGGAAAGAGATATAGCATCTATTGTCAGAATAGTGCAACCTGTAACCCTAAACCTGCACTTTTTGTTTTTTGTAATGTGTGTGATCACTCTTGTTTAAAAAAAATCCAAACAAGAGCTCCACGCCAAATGTTAACTTTGTCTCTTTGCATGCAGACGTCAGAGGAAGTGTCCGAGAAGATGACGGGACTGCTCGTCCCGACGAACAGCGAGCGCAGCTTCACCATGTCTCTGGGCGACCAGGTGTCCAAGCTTCCCAAATCTGTTGACTACCGCAAGAAGGGCATGGTGACGGCAGTGAAGAACCAGGTCAGAGATCATCTAGTACAATCTATACGAGTCTCAACCCTCAAATATGTAGTAAAAACCGCACAAATGACAATTATTCACTTTACTGTGTACAGTTCATGAGAGCGTTGGTTGTTTTTTTTAGCGGCTTTCTGGGAGAAAACCCTGCTGCAGATGACACAATGTAGTTCTTAGAACTGCAGTTGTTGTTGTTGTCATCACTGAAACTGTCTCTTCTAAAAACAAAATATACACTATATTAGTTGAAATCACTTCCACTATAACTTTTGTATGGGTTTTACGAGAGAAAAGACCTCAGATGGAGACAAACTATTTGGTTTGGGGAATGGAAATCTGCTGGACTCCCTCACCTCCCGTAAGTTTTTCAATAAACAGGAACAAGGGGTAAGCATTAGCTGTGATAGTCTAAGAAACTTACATCCACAAACAGTAATGTATTGATGAGTGGATCTAGTCCAGGGTACCGCTGGAAAGTCCTGCATGTGGACTCTTGTCCTATATCGGTAAATGGAAATACCTGCTTGTGTGCCAACTTCTTTCCCGCCACCAGTAACATAGTGGAGAAACTGGAGTTTCAGGAAGCATGACGATGAACAATTCACACAATTCATTAGAATACAACTAAGGACAGAGCTTGTGTAATAAAAAGTTTGAACATGTGATATCGTGACATATCAATCACTTGATAAAAGAATTTCACCTCCGTGAGCACAAAAACACAAAAGAGACTTGGGAAATGAGAGGACATTGAACTCAAATTAAAAAAAAAAATGAGTCAACGTTCATTGTAATCAAAACAGGAACAGTTAGTATCTCACAATGGAGGAAGTTATTGTACTTTTTGTAGCTGTTATGGTCCTGTCAGTGGTTAACGGAAATAGAAGATAGAAATGGTCAGATAGAAGTTCTGTTGGGTTTAAGCATGTGACGTTGTTTTTTTAGGTCTTGGTAAAAAATATATATATATATTCCAGAGGCTGTTTCCAGGAAAAATGCTAAGAAGGAAACAAAAGACTTCATTGATTTCTGTGGAGAAATGAAATACTATTTAAGAAATACAGAATGCATTTAAAGCAAATAGTCATTGCCTGAACATTATTCAAATCACGTATTAAAATGGTTGTGCGCCATTTTACCATGTTGATATTTTACAATAGAAACATTGTACCTCCATATTGTTCAGCCTTTATCATCATGTTTCTTTACTCTATTGGTTTTATGAAATCACTCCAAACTAATTTAATAAGTTAGGGGGCTCGTCCTGGAGATACAAGGTCTTTGTATTTATCGCTAATTTGATTTTTAGGAATTCAAAAATATCCTCAACCTGTGTGGGTGGTGCAGTAGCACTCTCCAGAGAGCAGCAGGCTGAAGGACATTATGAGCGTGGGGTGAATACTTTCTCTTGTAAAAGGATAAAGACTCTTAAAAAAACAATGTACCTGGAAACCTGCTTTTTTTGAAACCTAATGGTTTAATTTTAAAATTACAAGCAATTACAAACAATATGCTGAGACACGAGAACGTGTCAAAAAATAAAAATAAATACACACAGAGGAAAGATGGGAAGGAGCGAAACAACCCAGCAGCAAAAGCAACTGTCACTCCCCAATGTAAGTCAAGTGCCGATTTGAGTCGTGCATGCTCAGATTTAAACGGTTTATGGCATAACGTGTCATACCCATAGACGATATATATATATATATATATATATATATATTTATTGATACAGTTGAGTCAGACCGGCTCTGGTCAAGTGCAGATTTGAGTCGCGCATACTCAGATTTTAACGGTTCACGGCATAACTGTCATACTGAAATTTGTGAAATCTATAAAATAATAAACTTTTCTCATTACAAACAATAACAGAAGATGTGAATCATTTAAAAAATGTTTTAGCTATCTATGGTTGTTTGATTGCTATCGTTAGCTCAACACGCCATTCAGCTGACAGCCTTTGTTGTGTTTGATGCTAGCTTGTAGCTAAGCTAGCAGTCATTTCAAAAATGTTTTACCTATCTATGATTGTTTGATTGCTAACGTTGGCACATAACACTATTCAAGTGACAGTCTTTGTTGTGTTTGATGCTAACTTGTAGCCAGCAGTGAACCAACTTCGTTAAGTAGGTCCATTTTTACTGTATTGACATTACAGAAGTCTTTCGTTAGCATATTATGCTACTTGTCTCGACTGACATAGGGGAGTGACAGCTCACGAACAACACACACAGAAACAGACATACACAAGCAGACACACACACAGACGGAAACAAGACAAGGGACCAAACGCATGCACAAACAGAAGTAAGAAATCTGCAGCACCAGCCTACAGCATGGCCTGGAAACCTCCTTCATATTTTCCTCCAACTTCCCTCATGCTCTAGAAAAGTAAAGGAAGCAAACAGCCCCCGTTGGTGTAACCTGCCAGAGGAAATAGCCTGTTCTCACTGCCTATGGACTTTGAACACAAAAGCATGTTTAGTCATTAAAGTAATTAGTAATTATGAGTGGATCGGACAGCCGGCCTTATTTATGTAAACAAGAGTTGAGCAGAACAGGAAGTAGACGGATTGAAACATGGTGAGCATCTGTTCTTTCTGCTAGCAGACAGATTAGCAGCAGAATGTTATGCTACTGTATGTCTAATGTAGATTAGAGCTGAAACTGAAGCAATGAAGGCTCGGCAGGGTTAATATTCCATTTTCAATGTGATTCATCATTTTCTCTTTAGATTTTACTGAATAATTAATGTAGTTTTTCTTTCAAAAACACTTTTTCTAGAGCTACAAATACAAACATTCTTTTGTACATTTCTTAGTCTCGCATTGCCAGACCTATCTCCACAGCGCTGCGGATGAAGGTCTGAATCCTCCATACATGCATTCCATGATAGGAGAAACAGAATGTTCTGTGTTCTGCATTTCTTTAAACAAGGGTTAGGTTAGGTTAGGGTTAGGGTTAGGTTTAGGGTTAGAGTTAGGTTTAGGGTTAGGGGGCGCTAAGCTTTGCTTGCAGAGACGGTGGTTTTGCAAATAGCCTCGGAACGGATTTGTTTTGGTGGAACATTTAATTTGTAGATCTTTACAATCATTGCTCAAAAGAACCAAGCAGGCCACTAGAGCGGTTGCCTGCCAAACGGAAGGTTGGTGGTTTGATCCCTGGCCCTGCAGTCCCTGCAGTCCCACGTCGAAGTCCTTGGGCAAGACACTGAACCCCAAGTCGCCCCCTGATGCTTCCCCATTGGAGTGTAAATGTGTGTGTGTTTATCTGATGAGTAGGTGGCACCTTGTACGGCAGTCTCGGCCACAGAGTGTGTATGTGTGTAAATGGTTCCTGTACTGTGTAAAGCGCTACACACACATATATGTATATGTATATGTATATATATATATATATATATATATATAAGAACAGTCCATTTACATTTGTTGCATGATCCAAAACTTTTTCAAAACCTGCCATTTTCAGTGCGTAGCTTACTAGGCCGAAGGTTGTTCTTGTTTTTGTTGTTGACAATGGCAACACACATCTGCGCCAGCTGTTCCGGCGATTATCCTGGAAACGTTCATTTACTCTCAATTAGGCGTATAGTCAGTTAGGATTTTTTTTTTTTTTTTTTTGCCCTCCACCACAAAAAAGATGAGAATTCCAAACTTTTTAGAAAATAAGATTTTAGCTGGTTTCATCAGGAAAAATATAAGCGTGTTTTTAATGTTTGTTTCAATTATAAAGACAAAGCTTTAAGGAGCTTTGTTATAGGATTTCAGTCTAAAGAGATTTACAGTAAATACAAATGGCAACCAATGGGACGAAAACTCCAAGCATTTTAAAGGAATATTCATTTCAGATTGTTTTAAATTTAGACAAGATCATGATTTTTATTTTCATTTCCAATTCATGGTGATAATAACAATAACTGGAGCTGCAAAGTCAGTTTATGTTTAGGGCGTCGTCGCCCTCTGGTGGATGCAAACCCAACTGTAAAGAGGATTTATTGATCCGCTCCTCTGGTCCTGTTGTTTATGAATTATGCAGCAGGCTGGCTGCTCTCTGTGCATACTAACGACTCCGCTGCTTCCTCCCCAGCTCCTTTTATGAGGACTGAATTGTACATTTGGATGCGTTGTTTGTTTGAGGCAAATTCCCGAGCTCAAAGCCTCAATCAGAACATCCTCCAGTGAAATGACGTGATTACACATTTACAAACTTTTTAATTGGAGCAACTGCGAGCAGCAGGATGATCCCATGAGGAGGAGGAGGAGGAGGAGGAGGAGGAGGAGGAGCAGAGGTGTTTTAACTCAAAGCCAGGCAAGAATTTATAGTCAGACAACGACTCTGAAGGTGTTTTACTACTTCATGACTGAGAGAGCGTGAACGCAGCAGCTCGGCTCTCCAGCACAGGACAGACATCCTGTTCTTTAAAGGAACACAGGATTAACAATTGGAATTTCATAAATCCATTTGCAAGATGTAAAATGAGATGATGTTTATTGTGAAACTCAACCAGCTGCTCTAAGCCTGGATAAGACTGAAATATTGGTTTGGGCCACGTTGTATTGGCCTTTTCATTGGGATGTAAAGATACATATAGTTAAATAAACTACACCAGAGATCTTCAATGGGGGGTGTCCGGGACCCCTAGGGGGGATACCAAATTATGGTTTAATGGTTTCAAGAAAAAAAACTTTAAATTGATGATAGGGTTACTGACCTATAGCTAAGGTAGCCATAGCCATCCACAGTAACAGTTAACCTAAGGATTCCCTCATTTTAACAAAAAAACACGATGTATAAATGTCTGAATATCCCAACCATTTTTATTTTTAGAGCTTAGTAGTGCATGTGCCATAAAAAGGTACGGGTAAAGGCGTTAGGCTTGCCCTGCATGTTATTGTATGCTCTGTTAAATTTGCAACTCAATTGTATACAATACATGTAGTAAGGTGTCCCTGCTCCACGTCTTTTTCAGATAAGGGGGTCCTTGGCCTTAAAAACGTTGAAGACCCCTGTACTGTCCTCTTACTGGAAAATGAGAAAGTCGGTCACTAGTGATCATTGTTGGTTTTCTACCCACTGGTATTCAGCACACCCCCTCCCCTCTCCTTCTGTACTGTATGTGTTTTATGTATTGTATGCCTTGATGTAAAACCAATTGCTCTCCAGGGACAAGTTACATTTGAAATTTTAATGTTGGCTATAGACACCTGTCCAGGGCTTGAAATTAACACTCGACCACCCGCCAAATGCTGGTGAATTTTGCAATTGGCGGGTAACACTGTCAATCTACCTGCCACAGTTGCTTAGTGGCCCGGACCAATCAGGGGTCCGCATCACTGGAAGACATTGATTGACAGGGGAAAGTCCAATAAGCATGGGTGTCCCTGCCCAGGATGGGAAATTATGTCTTTATGCTCATCAAGACTACCATGAACAGGACAGGATAGGATCATAGAGACACAGAAATCCCTGTTTTTCACCTTTATGGGAAAAAAAAGGTAAAAAGGCAGGTGGTCAAAAAAGGCCCTGCACCTGTACATTGCACCCATCGAGTCTGGGTGGTTTCCACCAGATGTTACAACCTAACATGCATATGGATATTTTATATTATAGGGTTTCATCATCTACAGATGACCATAGAATGGTTTCAATGGCTGAGTTATCTTAAAATACAATGTCAGTGTCATGCACCTCTCTCTCTCTCTACTGCTTTTTATCCAACAAACACAAATGTCTTTTGAACCAAAAATTGTCAAAGTCTGCCTCCCAGTGGACACAGAGGAGAAGACAGAAGGTTGTTATTTATTTTTCATGTCTCATTTATCAGTTTGATTTCCCTTCGGTTGATGAGATATTAATGTGGTGTTAAGAATCTGTTTTCATTTTTGCATAGTCTATAGAATATTTATAAAAATGTCTGTCACTTTTTCATAATGCTCAAGGTGCCGTGTTTGGATTGCTTGTTTTCACTTAGCAACAATTCAGAACCCAAAGATATTCAGTTTACTCTCATATATGACAAAGAAAAAGCAGAAAATCTTCACGACTGAGAAGCTACAACAATGTGTGGTATTTTGACTAGAAAAGATGGATTACTCATCAAAATAGAATTTTATTAATTGATTCAGCTCTAATCTAAAACCAGCTGTTGTCTTTGCTAATCTGATTTTTGTTATACTTCTTTTTAGTGATGCAGATAAATACATGCCTGCCTGGATAGTAATATACTTACAATATATCTTACAAAATATTAATACTATCATCATCCAACCACTCTAGTCAAAACTCTAGTTTTTCATACATTTCTGTTTATTAATTCCTTCCCAGTGTCTGCTAAACTGTCATCAGTGAGGCTCACACTTTCATCTTCTCCTGACAGGGTTCCTGTGGCTCCTGTTGGGCCTTCAGTTCAGCCGGGGCCCTCGAGGGCCAGTTGGCCAAAGCGACAGGGAAACTGGTTGACCTCAGTCCCCAGAACCTGGTGGACTGTGTCACAGAGAACGATGGCTGCGGAGGAGGATACATGACCAACGCCTTCCGCTACGTGCAGGAAAACGGAGGCATCGACTCCGAGGCGGCCTACCCGTACGTCGGAGAGGTAAAAGAGCCTCTATGCATATATGAAATCCTCCAAGGAACTTATCTCAGTTGTTCACTTCATGTGGTCAAAGTGTTTTCCCAGACAAACTCCTAGTCGTCTTAACGTGTATCACATGTCCTGAGACTGAGGTGAGGCGTCCACAGGAACTGAGGTCCACCACATTCTTGACCGTTTCATTTCCCTTTCCTGTAACGTGTTAACGCTTGTTCTCTTACTGCTGTTGTTCTGTGGTCCCAAACCAAAACAAGAAGTCTCGATGCCCAGCCAGCGGATTGAAGTCTGACACTGGCGATTAGCTAAAAGCTAAAAGCGGGTCCTGTTGTACAGACAGCTATCACTGAATTACTTTAATAGCTGAACTGAAGAAGAGTCAAAAACGTAATGATTCCAAGGGAAGTCATGGAAATATGTCTTTTTTCTATGATATCCAAGCAGATTTATAAATGTTTCTTAGCACATGATGACATAAAAGACATATATGTTTCATGTAACTTATAAATTAGAGATGGAGTGAAAATTTTGGCTCCAATTGAGCCCTTCCTTGTCGAATCGTAGCAAAAGCACCTACAAGCGCCTTAACCCTCAAGTTGTCCTCGGGTCAAATTGACCCGTTTTCATATATCAAAGTTCTTTTTAACCACCCAAAATAACATGATTGATTCCACACAACGCTCTTTGGCAAGTACAGATCTCTACTTTCATTAATTTTGGGGTGTCTTATTCAATTCTATAGCATTATTTTATACCGTTTGAAAAAATTAATGATGAATTCAAGCGGAGTAAAATTTGACATATTCCAGTCTGTGATTATCCATCAGCATCCATTCCTTTAATTTAAGTCTAAATAATTCCTAATTTCAGCTTTTCTAACTCAAACATTAGGTATAATTCCCTAAATGAGGTTTATTGACAATAAATTCCAAAAATACCCGTAAAACTAAAGTTAATAAGTTAGTGTTACGTGAAGTTAAACGTAAAAAAAAGTGACAAACATTGAAAAAAGCGTTGAAAGTGTTGAAAAAAAGGACAAAAACATAAAAAAGCATCAACAAATGTGTTTTGATAAGAAGACAACACAAGGGATAAAGGCTCATTTATTGACACAATGTACATATTTAATCCCATACAAAAAACCACTTGTGGGAAAAAGGGAAAAAGGCAGATTTTGTTATTATCCCTCCCTGTTTCCAGTCTTTATGCTATGCTAAGCTAAGCGGCTGTTCCAGCTTTAAGTATACTTTACCATCCTGGTTCTACATGATACTAAATACCCATCAGTCTTACAAAAAACAAGACAGCATTTCCAGATATCGGCTGTTAATGACAGTAGAGCTGCAGACACAGACTGAAACCAAAGTGGTCAGTTGTTCCTCACTTGGCTTTCAGGATGTCACACCATACCTAATAGCGTTTTTAGAACACATTCATACTCCGTTTTAACCTTCAAGGAGTGGCAATATTTGTAAGTAATTTAGCAGAAATGATAAAAAAAGAAACTCCCATTGACATGCAAAGTCAACACAGTTTCCTCTTTTGTCATCTGTTGGTGCAAGAAGGAAGTACGACTGTGTGGTAATGATTAGGGCCTGCAGGTTTAGATACTGGGAATGTACCAAGGCTGGGATCAGACCCACATGTGAAATGTGCATGTGACCCAGGCCGGCAAATGGGGTTAAGACTTAAGGTTAGGGTCAGCATGGTCATGGTCACAGACCTGAATGTCTGTGTACTGACGTCACATTAGAAGATTTCTGGGTGTTGTCATAGTTAAAGTGCTGCTATTTGGGGTTGCAAACATGCAAATAGCTTTGAGCTTTAATTTGCTTTTCCAATCAGAATACAGGAATGTGAAACAAATATAAAAAAAACAATTAATTCTCCTTTGTTTGTGTTCAGGACGAGCCGTGCCGCTACAATAAATCAGGCATGGCAGCCCAGTGCAAAGGCTACAAGGAGATCCCCGTGGGCGACGAGCGAGCGCTGGCTGTCGCGCTGTTTAAAGTGGGTCCGGTCTCTGTGGGCATCGACGCCACGCTGAGCAGCTTCCAGTTCTACCAGAGAGGTCAGGGAGCAGGTTCAGTTCTCCCATTACTCGCGGACGGATTTGAAACTGATCCACTGACAAAACCATCAACAAAATGGCTGTTTTTCTTGTTTTGTAGATGCATTTTTGAGAAACGGTATAGCTTTTGACAAATACAAAACCAGAGTGGAAATGGCAGGCTCCACCAATACCAATACAGACTATTATATAGGGATATAATATGTGAATATAGATGCATTAATTAGCCATCACAGAACATAAATTATATCTAAAATGTACTTGCTTTTATGAAAATCTCAAAAGGATACTTTTAAGATTACTGATTGCAATCCAGCTCTGTGTCACATTTGTGTGGGCTGTATGTGGCGATGAACAGTGTGCTTTCACGCGAGTGGCGCCAGTGCACGGAGCTTGTAACGTGTCATCCGGGGGAATTTCAGCAGAACCAGTGTTGCTCCGAGCTCCATGCACTGGCGCTACGGAGGACAGACACACACGGTTCATCTAAACACACTGCCCACACAAATGTGACACAGAGCTGGATTGTAACTTTGCAAATTAACCAGAATTGTCTTCCTGGCAGCATGGAGAGGGTTTTAAAAGTGAATAACTTTCATCTTGGATAATAAATCTTCTGAAAAATGTCATTGAAAAGTTAATAAATAAATAAAACTATGAAAAACACACTAGTATAGAGAATTTTAACCCGACCTGATGCTTGCTGTACGACTTCTAATTTTCACAATTCGATTTTTCAAAAGAGTAATGAACATAAAAACCTTGTGAGCTCCACATGTACTGAATGCATGTTGGTTTCACTGAGGCATGTCCAGCTCAGAATCTCTCCTCACTCATTCTTCCTCTCCGACATGTGCCCAGGTGTCTACTACGACCCCAACTGTAACAAAGACGATATCAATCACGCCGTGCTGGCAGTGGGCTACGGAGTGAACACCAAGGGGAAGAAATTCTGGATCGTCAAGAACAGGTGGGACACATCACCTGTCTGAACAGCATCAGGTGGCTCATAAGGCCACCGAAATGACACATCGGGCTCGTTTGTTGGCGTTGATTTGAAGCTTTCTGTCGAGCCGCGTCTGTGACAAACTGATGAGCTGTTGTTTGACTCCTGGCGATGCTCAATAACTCTCGCGCGTCTTTCTTTCCATCTCCGTCATCATCTTTTGTCTTTTTACCCCTGACAGCTGGGGCGAGACCTGGGGCAAGAAGGGCTACATCATGATGGCTCGTAACCGCGGCAACCTCTGCGGCATCGCCAACCTCGCCAGCTACCCGGTCATGTGAAGACGACGAGGGCGGCTTCGCTTAGACTACTACACACAACAGTACACTAGAACATGGGCGCTGGAAGAGTTCATATCTGGAAGAGTTCATTTTCAACACGCCAGTAACCACTACGAGCATTAACGGAAGATTGAAATTTGTTTACGCAGGTTTTCCAAACAGCAATAAAAAAATAAATCAAATTGGACTCTTTTGGAAATGAACTTCTTCCGGTGATTAAAAAGGGCTAAATAAATGTTGTGGAGTCTGGGGTTACAACGTCCTTAAAAACCTTTCATGAGGACGTTTTGGTTATCTTGAGTTATTTGAAGCACTTTGAACACCTTAAGACTTTTTTTTTATTTTTCTCTTTAAACCAGCAGACGTCCACTGAGGCCTGCTCCATAAACACAGTTAGTACCTCCAGGGCTTGGTGTTAGGAACCCTGATCCAGAACACACGCTGGTTTGTGCCAAAGTGTTCAGTTAAATCTACAAACCCACCAGGCACAACCAACATGTCACAACAGGTTGGTAGTCGGTGACAGTTTAAGTCCCTTTTAGTTTTTATTACACGTTGTGTGAGAAGCAATAGAGTTTAAATTCATTGTGACAGGCAACATTGCTGGGCAATGGGAGCTCCTCCTTGGCTGTTGATGCAGAGTCAGGTCCTTTAAATTAGTTTTTTATCTTTTGATCATGCCAATTTTTATTTTTGTTGATGTTCTGTTCAGCACTTCTCTGATGATCAAACTGTAAACTGATGTTTTCTATGAATAAAGGTTTCATTTTGAAATGGAACGCATCGTTGATTATTCCCAGTTTTGCGAATATGTTTAACCCTTGTGTTATTATCAGGTCAAATTGACCCGTTTCAAAGTGTTTTATATCAGAAATATGGATTTCTTTCAACCAAATTGCCCCCAAACAACATGGATGATTCCATACAACCTTCTTCAGGTAACATTAATGATTACTTTCATTGAATTTTTGGGGTGTTTTATTTAATCTTATAGCATTTGAATTTGGTTTCAAAACAGTACCTGGACTAAACTCTGACATCTACCCATCTGTGATCCACTCAACATCCTCTGATCTTAACTATTAGCTAATTTCTGCCTTTTTAGCTAAAATCTTAATTGATATAAATGAGGTTTGTTGACCATGAATTCCAAGAACAAGTCTTAAACCTTTTATCCAGCTCAGATTTTTTAAAAAGCGCCAAAAGCATTAAAAAAAAGAAAAATGAAAAAAAAGAAAATCAGAAAAATTCAATTTTGACCTGGAAGGGCAAGTTTATGGTTAACGGGAAGACAACACAAGGGAGAAAGACAATATTTGTTAATAGATTATGAAGTAAAATTTTATTTCAAAATTGTTTTTAAAACCTCAAATAAGTCCCGGGTCAGTTTGACCCGAGGGACACTAGTGGGTCCCGAAGGTGAAGACAACACAGTGGTTAGATATAACATTATATCCCTTGAATGTCTAAATCAGCTGCATTTAGTTCATTAAATACGCAGCACCTGGCATATATTCTAACAGTATTTCACCAAAACCTGCTGTATAGTTATGATATATGTCCTCAGACACAATATTAAAATTATACTACCACCCTATTCTTAAATGAAGAAAAATAAATAAATAAATGTGCCAGTAAACTATAAGCCCTGCAGTGAACAAAGTTGGAAAACCCTGCTGTGCGTTGCTATAGTAGCCGATTATGTCAGACCTTTTAGTAGTACTGTAGTAATAGGTAGCAGTAAGTGTTTAATGGTGTTTAATGGTCCATTAATCAGTTTGCAAAATGTATCGCGAAGCATTTCATTTTTATTCCCTGTCCAGAAAGAATAGTTTTGCATAGTGAAATGTAATGGTACTAAATAGTGAATTAGATAAATATCAGCTTAAAAAAATTAGAATTCTGCATTTTGTCTCAAATGCTTACAGACAGGAGTTTGTAGTAGTCATCCACGGAGAAAGGAGGCATCTTGCTGCTAATTAGCTTTAGCTACAATCACTGTAGGACAGGCTCGAGCCACGCTCACACAGAAAAAAGTCAAAATATGGCAATAGCCTGCTGTGTCTACAAAAAATGGATAGTCCAGTGATTAATAAGTATCCAAGAGCCGCTGCTCATAGTTTCTCTCAGAGGAAAAGCAAGCTCATCAGCAAAAATATGCAAGCAGAGGCAGGAGCCAGCAGCAAAGCGTCTGCACTGTAAGCAGCAGGAAGTGGGGGGGGGGGGGCATTACCATAATATACAGAGTAATCTGAATAAATGGATGTTTATGTTCAGCAATGTATTTACACATTTGAAATGTTATATGATTCCAATTGATTTCGTAGCGGATTGTGTTTTGTTTTTTCCATCTGTCCATCCACTCTGGTCCAGAGACGTCAACAACATCTGGCTGACTGCCCCGCAGAGTGCTGGCCTTACACCCAGCCTCCTCACAGGTCACAGCCACCTCTTGACCTACAGACTGCTCCAGAACTACACATCCCTGCAACGGACTGCATTTCCATCCATGCAACGACTTACTGTAGTTCCAGCTCCAGCGCACAGTCCTGCTCCCCTGCCGCCAGTGAATCCTCACAGTTTAATTGACCTCCCTGACCTTACCTTTAAGCTCCACCATCACACCAAAAATTTCACTTCCGCACTGGAAATATCATGTTCACACACAAACACACACACACACACACAAAAACATACATATATCAACATGCTCATTTTTCTCATTGGATGAATCTTTTTCATTTCCATCTTTTCCACCCTCAGGACAAATTTCAACTCTCACTCTATTAACATTTACTGAGCATTTAAGGACACTTAAAATTACTTTTAGCGGGACATTTTATCATGTTAAAAATTCCCTGGAGGCATGTAATGTAGAAGGAATCTCACCTCCGTAGGTTTGATAAGCAAATACAAGGGACCCTACTGGGTCTTCTGCCTGAAGAAGACCCAGTAGGGTCCAAACGTTGCCTTTGTATTAAATTATGGGAGTTTCCAGCAGTGTTGGGGACATTACATTTTTTTTTACTTTAAAATTTCTCATTTGTCCTCAATCTGCCAGAAGGTGGGATGTGCACACAATTAATTGTCTTTTAAAAACACGCAGGCAAATATAAAATGGAAAAGAAGCAAAAATAAAGTAAACGACATGAATCAAGCAAAATCATAAAATGTCTATGTAGTGATTGTGTGTGTGTGTGTGTGTGTGTGTGTGTGTGTGTGTGTGTGTGTGTGTGTGTGTGCTTTTGTGTGTGTGCTTTTGTGTGTGTTCAAATGTTGAGGTGTAATGCACATCACAGCCTCTAGGAGCTGCTTGTGGACTAAATTTAGTCTAACATAAAAGTAGCCTAGATATTAAATAAATAATAAACAGTTCATGTTATTACTTTACTGTGTTTAGACACCAAGTAAGGTCACGTCTAAGGTACCCCCCCCATTCGCAGAAAATGAGATTCTGATGTAGTTTTTGAGGCTTTAAAACTATATTACATAGAATCCATAACTTTTGCTTCCCTTTTGTTTTCTTCACTTATTGTTCGGCTGGTCGGTCGGTTGGTCGGTTGGTTGGTTGGTTACCAAACAGATGCATGCGATGCGATGCAGCTTTCTGTTTCTTAAGAGGAAGAAAGTGCAACAGCTCATGTGACACTTTCATCATAAATAGGCCCATCAACCAGGAAAACACCATCAGAGGGTTCAACACACAGCAGCCATGACGAGTCCCACGGATCAACGTAAGATTAACACTTTTCATCTGCTTTTTTTTATTATTCAAATATTCTGCCCTTTGTATTTAAATACATGTGTATAAAAGGGGGATCCGGGATCCGCAATAAGACGCTTTAACGCCGATTTGCTTTTACTTTCGTTTCTATGTTTTACAAAAGGAGTTTTCTTTGTGTTCAGAACGCAGGTGTGGTTATCAAAGGGACAGGAAATAAATAACATGTTGCTGTAACGTTGTTACACTGAGGTAGAGTGTGGCTGTGGTGGTTTATAATAACTGTAAGACGGCAAAAACTAAAACAATCATCCGAATACATCCGCAGGGTACCCTATATGTGTTACTTTAAACTCTCAAAAACACTTCCTCTGAGCCGGATTGAGACCTATGTCTTTTTTTTCTTATAAATATTTCTGAACTTAGTAACAAGATCAACTAAAGTAATCAACCAAGGCCACTTTCTTCGGATAAAGTCCACTGTGTGTACTCATTTGCTCACTGACAGGGACTGAGAAGTCCACAAAGTTTCAGATTCTGGAGTGTGATCATTACATTTTATTATATCATATCATATCATATCATATATCATATTTATCAATCACCCTGTACGCAGTTCTGTCAGATTCTCTCCCACACTGTGGAACCATTGGCCCACCTGTCTGTATATTAGACACTGAACACTGTGGAAGGCTTTGTATTTTTGTGTTTGTGTATGTTCTTATTGTGATATGGATCCCCTAGGGCTGGAATAAAGTTTGTGTATATATAATATATATAATATATATATAATATATATATATATATATATATATATATATTATAATGGTATATATGTCAACTGTCATAGTGACTTGGTCACCTTGACCTGGTGACCTTTGTAGTCTACTTTGTAGTCTTTTTGTTGTAGAGAAGTACCCTTACTTGTAATTTGTTATTAACAGTATTATTAATATGCAGATATGGATTCTTAAATAAGCTTTAAATCATGATATATTGAGAAAACCAAGGAATTCTGTGTAAAATCAGACATGCAGCCCCCCCCCCCCATAAACCTAGAAGACACACCTACAGGATATACATATACATATAAACAGTGGTGGTAGAAGTATTCAGATCCTTTACTTACACTGTAAAAAATACTCTGTTACTGCATTGAAAATGTTACTTAAGTAAAAGTATCAGCACATAAAATGTATGAGTATATAAAAGTAAGTAAG
>NC_045738.1:19750334-19750472 GCF_008692095.1 Etheostoma spectabile | reverse complement strand
AAAATCTACTTAAAGTCCTTTACTTAAAAGTACTAATACCGCACTGTAAAAATACTCTGTTACTGCATTGAAAATGTTACTTAAGTAAAAGTAAGAGCATATAAAATGTATAAGTATGAGTATATAAAAGTAAGTAAG
>NC_045738.1:19747311-19750324 GCF_008692095.1 Etheostoma spectabile | reverse complement strand
GGAAAATCTACTTAAAGTCCTTTACTTTAAAGTGCTAATACCACACTGTAGAAATACTTTGCTACTGCATTGAAACTGTTACTTAAGTAAAAGTATATGAACGTATAAAATGTACGAGTATGAGTATAAGTATAAGTATATAAAAGTAAGTAAGTATTATCTGGAAAATCTACTTAAAGTATTAAAAGTAAAAGTATTCTATGTGGGAAAATCTTCCCATTTTCCCATTTTAGACACTGGAAACGATCCAAACAGTTCTGTCGATCAACTAAGTGTGTAATTTTCTATCATTTCAACTGGACTTATTGTACTTATAGTTTAATACTTATAGTATATTACAAAGTACATGTGTTTTGTGTGCAAAAATCTTCATTTGTAAAGTAACTAAAGCTGTCAGATTAATGTAGGGGAGTTAAAAAGTACAATATTTTGCTCGTGGCATGGAAAAAAAAGACTCAAGTAAAGTACAAGAACCTCAAAAGTACCGTACTTGAGTAAATGTACTTAGTTCCATTCCACCACTGAATATGAATACCTCCAGTACATGCGATCATCATGTCATGCAACTGCTGAATTAGGGTACTGGCTAATTTTTTGGGTTCAACTCCGTCACTGTTTGTGTCTACGCTTCATTCTCCGCTTAGCGTTCCATCGTCCAGTCGATCAGGAGAAACTGGCAGAGCTACATACTCTTTAATCTCCTTTTAAACCAAACAAACCGGAATTTGGTTAACATTTGCGGCTCTTTGTAGGCTATACTTCCTTATTATTAAATGCTGATTGTGTCTTTCTGGCAGTAAAGACTTCCAGTCAGGAGCTGTTGTAACGACGGCCTTTACATCCGTCTGACGTAGACTGATGTGTTTTGGACATTTCATGCTTGTTCATTGAGTTTTTGTTCTGGTCTTATGATAGTTGCCTCACTTTGGGATTTATGTCCAGTTCAAATGTTTCAGTTCATTTTTCATTCATTGTGGACTGCTGACCATCAGATGCAGATTTTGAACACACACACACACACACACCAACGCAGCACACACAACAAACACACACACACACACACACACCCTTAAAAAGTATGTACTGTTGCTTTAAGAAAGGAATGCAAACAATTGGGACAAACTACTTCTTCAAAACTTGAACTTGATGTGCAAAGGATTGTGGGTTAGAGTAGCTAGAAAACATGCAGGCTTGCATAATGCAAATCCGACCGGTGCAGTAGGACGTCCTGGTCTTTTTGGCATATTGCATTTGACAAACTATGTATTGGGACGAACTACATCTCTTTCTGTCTCTGGGATTTAATTAATGTAATATAATGTAGAGACGTCTTTGAGAGGTTCAGATGAAATGGGGGTGATCAAGATGTTAAAAACGTCTCAGACTAAATAAATACCAGCTCTAACCACATCCTCAAACATGAACATGGAGTCACATCGACAGCTCAAAAAAATAGTGTCAACACGAGCTGAAACATGAGCTCCACAGCTGTTGATGCTATTTATTGGTTTGTGTGATAAGATAAGAAATACCTTTTGTTGATCCCCTGGAGAGAAATTTGTTTTTTGAAGCACAATAGAAAAATCTGAAAAAAGTAGAGAGGAGTAAGGTTAATAAACAATAAGAGAGACATTATCAAAATAGGAGAATTTGTTCACGCTCAGGATAGCACAGAAAACGTAGAGTTTCAAAAAAAAAGAAGAAATATATATGTTTCCTTAACATTGCTGCAAACGTACCAGAGTACCATGAGTTAGCCAAAAAGCTAATCTGCAGTCCTTGAAATTAGTTCCCCCCACCCCACCTTGAAGACAATACAGTGACACGTTGAGTGTGTTTCACGTTATCCAGGTAAGAATTTACAGCAACACCAAAGATTCTTTTATACCTTAAAATAATGTTTCTAAAATCGTTTCAGTGGGTCATCAACTCGTAACAGGGTGAACGGTGCGTCTGCATTCGCTTTGCGGCCCAACGGCGAAAACCGCACTATGAAAGTTTCCCAGATGGTGTAGTGGATCTGTAGTTCCAATGAGACAAAACGGGACAATTCCACTTCCAACATGTAGGGGGGGCCGAAGAGGAAAAGTGCTTCGGTGTTGCTTTAAAGGCCCTGAACGCCCACACAGGTGTTTTGAGTCGGACTGGTTGATTAGACCTCTCCCCGGGCCTGCGTGGGTATGGTTAGACCGAGTGAGTGACGTCTTCCTGAGTCTCTGATTCACTTTCCGTGCGTTCATCATCGGAAAAACATTTTACCCAATGAAAACGTCATCGTTCACGTCACTTCCTGTGGGAATCCGAGGTGGGAAACTAGATTTTGCTAACAGAGTTTCCCAGTTGGTGACACGTTGTTGACAACTGATGTTGGATGTAGGCGACTTTGGTTGGCTGAAAATATTTCAATGACAAGAATCTTAAGTTTATTGTGGACAAACGCCTCTGCCAAGAATCATACACAGACATAACCTGTTTCAAATTATTCATAAATAGGCCTATGTATGTAAAAATGTCGATGGGGATTGTGTGCTTGCGCAAGAAAAAAGCAGCAAATCTTTGTTATTGTGGCCTCCATGTTTTCACACACCTGATGAACCAGGCCACGCCCAACAGTTGGATGCAGTCATGCAACATGTTATTATGCCAAATGCCAAAATAACAGAAATAGAGCACGCATCATGTGAACGCTGGCAGTCGGAAAAACAACACAATCACGGGGCGGTCCCTGAAATTCCCAGGTGGAAGAACGCACCAGTTGTTGAGCCTGTTGACACTCTTATTGATAAAAAAGATTTGTGACCCAATATATTCCCATCAAAGGTCCGGCCCACTTAACCTGAGCAGAGGTCTGATCAGCCACAATAACTGATACCACCTGTGTGGCTGGTTAGAGGCTTTAGGTGTTGGCTTTCTGCTTTGCAAACTTGTTGAATAGTGCTAATAAAGGAGCATGGGTAATGACTCAAGGTCTTTATTGGACAAGTATATGTGCAATCATGTGAATGTTCTGTTC
>NC_045738.1:19742161-19747241 GCF_008692095.1 Etheostoma spectabile | reverse complement strand
TACAGCATAGTGTTGCGATATTTTCAGTGGCAATACTGTATCAATACACAGGCGCCAAGTATATTTTATTGTACATGTGTTGGTCAGTTTGTCTGCTTGACAATCCCATTTTGCAGCAATACAATTGAAGTGAGATCAACAAACAGATATGTATCTTTTTAGATTAAACTGTTTTTGACAAAGTTTCCTTTTGGGGACGTCATTTGAAATTGCGAAAAATTAGAAGTTGGAAAAAAAAGGTTATAAATTTCAATACATCACAGAATATTGCAATATGTTTAAAATCGCAATAATATCGTATTGTAGCATAAGTATTGCGATGATATATCATCGGGAGGCGTCTGGTGATTCCCACCCCTACTTGTGTTCACACTGTACTTTATGTTCAATAACATTTAAATAATCTGTTGTAGAACAACATATTATAACAGAAACCACTTTAAAAAAAAATGAGATAATCTTACTATGATGGGCTGTTATTGTCGGACGTGACGTCATTCTATTTGTTACAAAACATGTACACACTGGTATTCTTTCATATGTCTTGTTTTAAAGGTATGTAAAGTTGTATCTATGATATTTTTCTGTAGATGTTGTGATTGTTTTATGTGGACCCAGGAAAAGGAACTGCTACATTGTTTGCAGCTCCTACAGTGGGCTTCAAAAGTTTGGGCACCCCAGGTAAAAATGTGTATTAATATGCATAAAGAAGCCAAGAAAAGAGTGAAAAATCTCCAAAAGGCATCAAATGACAGATTAGACATTAATATTATATGTCACAAATAGTTAGATTTTATTTCCATCATTTATTAACTAACAGAAACCAACAAAACTGCTTCTGCAAAAGTTTGGGCACCCAGCAGTGTTAATACCTTGTATTTTAGTTCTTCTTTATGCACATTAATACAATTTTTTACCTGGGGTGCCCAAACGTTCGAGCCCCACTGTACTAGTTGTTTTCTTACTCCTATTTTGACTTAAATCTGCCTCCGAGCAACTTAAATGTAACAATCTATAAAGTGTTTTTGGATTCTGAAGAGGTCTTGCACGTACAAACTATGAGTTATGATTTGTATCCGGATCAAAATTGAACAAAAGTCCCTTCTTTGCTTTGGGCTTTTGCGCTCATCGCAACCTCTGAGATCATTGTGCCGTCACTGATCCGCCATCGAGCCCGTGAGACCTGGATCCTCTTTGTGGATCCTCCAGTGGTGTGTGTTTCGGACTCAAAAGCCTGATTTCCACCAGGCGGTTTGTTTTCTGGCTCGAGCTGCAACAGTTCAGACGGCATCCTGACTAGGGCTGCCCAGCCCCATATTAGCAAAATAGCTAATTGCGATAATTTTGACTGGTATTGCAATTGCGATTTGATTCATTTTTTGTATTATTCTCATTTTCATTTCTGCAGCAACACAATACTTCAGAATGGTTTGACAACATATTTTTGCCTGTGTCCCCGCCCCCCTCTTGCGATTTGGAAATTGCACTAGTACCATAAAAGCAATTCCGATAACATTGCGATTAATTGTGCAGCCATAATGCTAACTTTTCACGTGGTCCGTGTGTGTGTGTGTGTGTGTTTACAGGCGCGATGTTTGCGAGCCTGCTGCTCGTCTCCCTGTGTGTCGGGGCAGCGGCCATGATTGACAGCCGGCTGGACGACCACTGGGAGCTGTGGAAGAAGACGCACGCGAAGAAGTACCGAAATGAAGTATGTGATAACAAAAAGAATATAGGCTGTAAATATGTTAGTAGGCAGTAAAATCTATAAGATTTGATGTAAGATTTATCACGTACTTATACAGTATTTGACCCTATGCACTCTTACTGTACGCCTCGAGGTGGAGGAGGTGCGCCGCAGGGAATTGTGGGAGAAGAACCTGATGCTCATCACATTGCACAACCTGGAGGCCTCGATGGGGCTTCACACCTACGACCTCGGCATGAACCACATGGGAGACTTGGTGAGACGCTCGCTCACTCTGCTGTTTGATACTGAAGGGGGATGGGGGGGTGGGGGCGGGGGACTTTACTGAAGCAAAGATTTGAAGGAGAGCTCAGTTGTTTTAGTTCTCAGGAATCAGACAAACTGAATATTTCCAGAGAATCTTTGACCCAGATCGAAGCAAAGCAGGTTAAAGGACGCAAAGCATACACCGCCTTAGTCCTTCAGTCACTGATTAATTTAGACCAGAGAGAACATACTGTAGGCTATTCACAACACACTGGATGTGGTGAACACATCCTTGAGGAGCTGTGGATCAGTGGTCGAGCTAAGAGCAGAAATCCTCTCATTACTTTGGTAAAGAATGAAAGGCCTGAGTCAAGAAAGTTCAATTGGTCAAACAAAGAAAAGTTCGACCAGTGGAAGGGCCAAAGAGTGAAACGATAAAATACTAATTTACATTCTGCATGAGGTTAAAGCGAACTTACTGCCATTTATTTCCCAGGTTATCTGAAGCTTCTACTTTACTACTACTACTTCTACTACTATTTTTCTGATGCTTTATAGACAAATTGATTAATCAGGAATGAAATAATAATGGATTTCAGTCCAGTCAGGACAAAACAATGGTAAAGATAGATAGATAGATAGATAGATAGATAGATAGATAGATAGATATTGATCCCATGAAATTACAGTGTTACAGCAGCAAAACCAGTCATACAATATACATGCAATATTAATAGGAGTAAAATACAAGAACAAATATTTGAATACACGTATACAAGTTGACAAGTGATGATAATTGTTTACCTGATTTCTCAGTTCCTTTCTCTTTAAATCTATATTCACAACCCTGCTAAATGAATATAGCACATTGACGCTCATTTCATGCGTTGTTATCTGCCTCCTCACAGACACAAGAGGAGATCCTGCAGTCGTACGCCACACTCAGTGTCCCCGCTGACATGCAGAGGGCACCATCTGCCTTTGTGGGGACATCCGGGACCGATGTACCCGACACCATGGACTGGAGACAGAAGGGCTGTGTCACCCGTGTGAAGATGCAGGTAAAGATAAACGTACTCTCCTTTTGTTTTCCATCGGTGACTCATGTGTCTGAGCGTAGGAACACAGTCAGGCCGGATTAGTCAGCAGAGACGTCTTCAATCAACGCAGCCATCAGGCCACACATTTGTCCACATCGTTTGTCTCTGTTCGCACAGGAAGTCGTCGCCATGTCTGCCACTTTTGCAAGTTTTTTTTGTGTTTTTTTGTTGCCACATCCACCTTTAATCCTGGTTTTGGTGCCGAAGAGGTGCGAGATCCCCGCCTGACTCGCATTGACACCACTGAGTCTAGTTCACCTTCCAACTGCTGTTGGTTTGAACTTTTCTCTGTTAAATATCTCAGCTTTGGAAATTACATGGCTTTCTCTACGCACACTTATGCTTTTTGTATAAATGATATGGGGAAAAATAGTTAGAAATTTGTATACAGCTGTTTTTTGGGGGCCTCTTAGACCCCAAATATTCCTGTGTTAAAATTCAAATTCTTTTGTACTTTGTACTTACACCTTGCATGTCTGGAATTATACAATTTTTCTGTGTTAAGAATAATATAAAACACACATAAGACACATAGCCACCTAGCTATTGACACACACACACACACACAAACACCTTATACATGTGTTTATGTACAGTATATTAAAATGTACATTTGATGTCTTTTGATGTTTTTATCCTGCTATATTTATTTATTTAAACTTACTCTGATTTGTATTGGACCTGTTGGGATGGACCCTTTCACTTTTAGAGGTTTTATGTTTTTCTCTCGTACTTTAGCTTGGTTCCGAAGAAATGCTATTTCATTTAAACTATTTTTTATAGTCAAAAGTGAGATATTTAAACTACAGTTTAGAAATAACGTGGTCAAAGTCCTTTTGTAACATTTTATTTTACATTTTTTCCCACAAAGTTGTATCTCTTGAAGTTGCCAAGCCTGTGTAACTGTCAGGGGTAAAACAAATAGTGTAAAAAAAAAAAGACACGACGATCGACAAAAGACATCAAACCGATAAAAAGTCAGAAGATCTTGTTGTGGAAAGTCAATAATAACAAAGTGTAGTAGTTTAAAAATTGTGTTTCCAATGTAAAAAAGAAGAACTGGTGTTGTGCAGATGAGTATCATTCGACCAGAGACTTACAAGTATTGATTTTGGAATCCCTTCAGTTCTGTGCACCATGTTAGATATAATAGACAAAGAAGCGAATTTCCCAGAGAATCAGCAGAGTTCTTTAACCTCTCCAACTCTGCCGTGCCCTCCGTGGCTCCGTCTCTATAAACTCCTGTTGATTTGCCAAACATGGATATGTGAAGTCTTCCATTTAACTCTGAAGCTAGTCTGTATCCACGTAATGGGATTGTTCCTGTGCCGCCGTCTTTTATTTTGGCCGGATGTCCGTTACCTTCTGCTTTCTTTGTGTTGGCTCCGCAGGGTAAATCCAGACAGCTAGCTAGACTATCTGTCCAGTCTGAGCTTTCTGGTGCACGCCTAAAAACATTTGAACGTACACATGTTCCACCAAAACAAGTTCTTTCCTGAGGCTATTTTGCAGAGGCACCGTGGCTTTGATCAGCGCCTAGCACCGCCCATGACGATTTTGATTGGTTTAACCCTCCTGTTGTCCTCGGGTCAAATTGACCCCTTTAAAAAATGTCTGAATTATGGGTTTCTTTTTAACTAAATTACCACAAAAAATGGATTGGATTCCATGCAACGCTCTTTGCAAAAACAAATGATCACTTTTTATTCCTGATTAAACTCATCTCTACGTTCCTCTGATCTTAACTATTAGTCTGCTTGTTAACTCAATTATTAGGTATAATTCTATATAAATGAGGGTTATTGACCATGAATTCCAAAAAGTAGTGTGAGTTAGTAAAAACTAAAAAGTATGAAAAAGGGACAAAAATGTCAAATCTTTGTCCGCTTATGACCCGGGAGGACAACACAAGGGTTAAAGAAATGCCGATAAACCAGAGCACATTTTTCTCCCATCCCAGAATGCTGTGTGGACTAGCCAGTCCAGTGGCGATTCTACATTGAATTACACCCTGGGCGAGACCCCC
>NC_045738.1:19733642-19742151 GCF_008692095.1 Etheostoma spectabile | reverse complement strand
CCCCTTTTTATACTGTCATATTTTGTGAAGAATTGTTCTGTTGTAATTGCGATAGTTAAATAACTAGATTCTCTTAAATGTGTCTTTCAAATGTTCTAATGATGGATTTGTGCAATTGAGAAATATAATATTCTGTTAAATGTGCCAAAATATATACAATCAGACATGTAGAAATCCTTTAATACTCAAGTGTGAAAACCCACTAAAGAGAATCTAATTACTACACTAGGAGTAAAACCTCACTCCCTTTCCCCTTCTCACACATGCTTCGGTTCCCTGCTCTTTCTCAGCATGCAGGGGCGCATGCAGCTGCAGGAGGCGCCAATTTGCCAATTCTCTACACAGTGAAATGATAGATAGAATTTTTTTTTTTTTTAAATGCTCGTGCTATGAAAAAAAATGGCACATGAAAAAATGCCTAAAAAACGCGACTGAGCCAGATCCTCCTCCACAGCGCTGTGGAGAAAGGTCTTGCAATGCAAGACCACTGAGGCTAATAAAGAATTTAAAAAAATGCACTGTGTATGACATCCCAGTAACACCACTCATTTGAATCCAGGGTTCATGTGGCTCCTGCTGGGCCTTCAGTGCCGCCGGGGCCCTGGAGGGCCAGTTAGCCAAGACAACAGGGAAGCTGGTGGACCTCAGCCCCCAAAACCTGGTGGACTGTTCAAGCAAATATGGCAACCACGGCTGCAACGGTGGCTTCATGCACCAAGCCTTCCAGTACGTCATCGACAACCAGGGCATCGACTCGGATGCTTCGTACCCCTACACGGGACAGGTGAGGAACCGCTTCAATCCTGCTGCTCTGACATGAGAAATCAAAAAAAAGGAACAAAGTCAAGTATCCAAACTAGTATATTACCGTAACTTCATCGTCATCGCATTTTATTTCAGCAGAACACTAAACGCAGCAGAAATACAGAACGGAGTACACTTAAATTTTTATGTAATGTAAGTAGTAGTAGTTATTGCGATATGCAACAATGTTATTGCATGTTTTTCTTATATCATGCAGCCCTAGCATGCACCTATAAACCCAAGTGATAGTGTGTGAAATAAATAATCTCAGCAATGTTTATGGCCTCTTCCGTCCTCATGCCAGGCAAGAAATTATAACACAAAGTCATAAAACCCTCCTGTTGTCTTTAGGTCATATTTGACCCCTTTACAAAAAGTTTCGATATCACAAATTTGGGTTTCTTTCACAACTTTTCCAAAACAGTAATGTGGATGGTTCCCACAACGCTCCTCACAAGTTCAATAAATAATCAGTTCACTACTTTCATTAAATTTGTGTTTTTTAACAATTTTATAGCGTTTAAAAAAAAAAAGTGTGTTAAAAAAGAGGGAAGAATGTCAAATAAAGTGACCAAAATTTAACAAAATGTCCAAAAAGTGACAAATGTAAAAAATAAATAAATAAGTAAAACCTTTGGGGAAAAAACACAAAAAAAAGGCTCAGAAAAAGTGACAAAAACATTGAAGGAAAGCCAGAAAAGGGTCGAAAAAGACGACCATAAGGTTTTTCCTTTTAAATTTTGAATCAGAAAAACAAACCTTTCCAGGACGGCGGGAAGACAACACGAGGGAGAACAAGGCAGCACTTCAAAAGTACAAAACAAAACACAATTTCATGGCCTCAGTTTCCCATTTTATTTCTTTGAATTGAATTATGAAGAGAAAAACAAAACAGGAAGTTGAGGACAGAGTGTTGTTATCCCACTTTACATGACATTTAAACATATGAGGAATCCAGTGCAAACTTCAGGTTTACAGTTAAAAACAATCCTGTATGAGACAACGATGTGGGTGTACGAACATTTGAGTCCGACCCTCCAGGCTGTAGACTGCAACAATCTTCCATGTTGCGCTCTGCTGTTAATGTCTCTTTGGAGCAACAACAAATTAATCGGAGCGGACAACGTGTTTGTCCTCCGGGCTTCATCTGGTTTGCTGTTTTTCGTGTTTGTGTGAGGATGAGGAGGAGGAGGAGAAGGAGGAGGAGGAAGGCCGTTCTGAGCACATCCAACAGAATGTTCCAGCCTCGTGGAGGTGTTGTGGCTCCAGTTCACCCCCAAAAAAAGTTACAAATTCTATCGGTGATGGGAATTATTCTCTTAATAAGAATATTGACTAGTGTCTCTGTCTGAGAGTTACTTTCTGCCTCACCTGCTGAAGCTGGAAAAATGTAAAAAAAAATAATAACAATAATAATAATAATAATAAAAAATCAGCTGCTGAGAAAATAAACTAAATAATAAGTTTACATTTTACATGTTTTACACGTCAAGTTGCCATATTGAAATGTGGGCGAGAGTGTGGCACATAGTATATTCTGGGGAAATTGACACTTTATTTTTACACGGTACAGTATGTATTAGGCTAATTAATTTTTAATGACAGATACACCCAATTAACCCTTGTGTTGTCTTCCTGTCAAAATTGAAAATCAAAACTTTTGTTGACACTTTTTATTGGTTCTAACTTTTTCTTATGTTTTTGTCCCTTTTTTTAACACTTTTGACGTTTTCAACACTACATGACACTAACTCACAATTATTTTTTGGAATTTATGGTCAATAAACCGCATTTTTTGGAAATGATACCCAATGTTTGAAAAGCAGAAATTAGGACTTACTTAGACTAAAGGAAAGTATGTTGATGGATAATCAGACTGGAATATGTCAACTTTTACTCAATACTACTTCAAAACCACTTCATTTTATTTTTCCAAATACTATAACATTGAGTAAGACGCCCCAAAATTAATGAAAGTAGAGATCTTTACTTGCCAAAGAGCGTTGAGTGGAATCAATCTTGTTATTTAGGAGAATTTTAAAGAACATCGATGTAGGAAAATGGGTCAATTTGACCCGAGGACAACATGAGGGTTAATTTGTTTATGTGTAGTATCATGCGTTGGCGCAGTGTAGCCTTTATAAACTGTTGCGCTGCCTTCTTTAGTCAGTCAGACGTCGGATATCCGAGAGTAAAGTTGCCAGTGAAGAAGCCAACAAACTTTTTTCTTTCAGATTCAAAACTATTTTGAATATGTCACCCTGCTAGGCTGCCTGCACTCTAAGGGTATAACATATATTGATATTGATAAAAAGCCATTGCCAAATGAGCTGCTACAAAGCTAATGAAGACTATCAGCTCCACCGAAACTCTCTTTGTATTTGTTTTGTATTGTCTCATCCGCACTCAGAAACTTGAGTGAAGATGATTACCTCTTCTGAAGAGCCCGTCATGTTTTTTTAATCCTGCGTGATCACGGAAGGCTTGTATCATGTGGATGTTCTGACAGTGTTGTGGTCATTTCTTAGAATTCCTCATGGAGGCTGCAGAAACTAAGCACATAGCTTCAACACCATTAGGGATATTTCACACAGTGTTCATCGTAGGTTTTAACCCATGTTCCTTTTCTTACTTCAGTCACAACCGTGCCACTACAACCCGGTGAACCGCGCCGCCAACTGCTCCAGTTACAGCTTCCTGCCCGAAGGGGACGAGGGAGTTCTGAAGCAGGCTCTCGCCAACATCGGACCCATTTCAGTGGCAATCGACGCCACACGGCCCAGATTCACCTTCTACAGGAGTGGTACGTTACACATCATCACCTGCACAGGCGATGATCTTTACTTAGACTAGCACAGTGCCCGTTCATAATGTGCCTGTTTGGAACGAGCCGAGTGCTTGGCTTGTGGTAGTGCTACTTGGAGAATTTTCAAAAAAGACAAAATTCCCAAAGGATCCCAAAGCACTTAATATGCCACTCCACTGTCTAACCTACAACTGACTTATAGTGTACTTCTACATCAGAGGAAGACATTGTACTACTACATTCGTCTGACAGACAACGTGGCAGATTCAGATTTCCCAAAATCCAAAATATCACAGTTAAAATGTGGAGTAATCAGACATCTGCCTCATGGTCTCATGCCTCATGGCGGTGCGCTACACACAGAGGCGTCCCACTTCATTAGATAGGTGACTGGAACTAGATGCAGAAAGATCCAGACATGCGTGAAGAAAGGTGCAGGGTGGACATGAAGTGTTATATTTATATTTATATGAAAAAGCTTAAGATAACACCCACTGAACATATTGTCTTTGCTCTCCTGCATGAACTAACTGATGTTCCTGGGTACTTTAGACACTTATTCGCTCATTTTTTACTAAACAAATGTAAATGTGAAGGTTGCAATTAGACTACTGGGGGATTTACTGGATACAATTATAAACATACACACCAATAATGATAATAAAGTAACTTGTTGAAACTATTTCCCTAAAGGAGATCAATAACGTATTCTGATTCTTAATATATAGGGCTGCTCGATTACGGAACAAAATCATAATCACTATTATTTTGGTCAGTATTGAAATTACGATTGTTGTACTCCTTGACTTTTGGGAAGATGTTGCTATTGTTAAACTTAAAAAAATGCGAAACAGATAAACAAATCAACACCTTGAACTTTGAAATTTCCCATTTTTTTTCCCATTTGGAAAACAAAATAAGAGTCTACTTGCAAAACGTAATGTGCAAAATGATAATTTTTTCTAGATTATTCTGTTTTTGTGATCTTCAGGAGTCGAAATCGTAACCGAGATTGAAATGTGATTAATTGCACAGACCTATTACTTTACTATTTAACATTTTCTCAAAACACGAGAATCAAAGAATCTGAATATAAGAAAACAAATTTGTATAAAATTGAAAAAATACATTCACGGCTTAAATGTTTCTAAAACAAAAAATGAATTTGAATACAATGAGATGGATTTGTTATTTTTTTTTCACCCGTGCCATTTCAGGAGTGTACGATGACCCGAGCTGCACCCTGAAAGTGAACCATGGGGTTCTGGCTGTGGGCTACGGCACACTGAGCGGAGAAGACTACTGGCTGGTAAAAAACAGGTGAGACATCTGACCTGACCTCCCCTAAATCCCCGTCTAGTTCAATCATACATTCATACTGAGCTCATGTGTAGCTCGTGTATGTTCCTGTATGTTGACGTGGTGAAGGGGAAGTGAAACAGGGAAGACAGACAACTGCAGGGAAGTATGATCTGCGTCAACAAGCAGGGAGGGTTTTGGTATTTTGCTGACATGAGTTTAGTGGTAGAACAGACTTAAGATTTCCAAAAACACCTGTCTGTCAAAGGCATAGCGGACACAGAGTACTTGGCAGTGCCCTCTGTCTTCCACGCCTACAACACGTCTGAGTTGAGTTGAACGTAGTCTGTACCCTACCAGAATAAACCAGAACAGGTTTTTCTGCCATCTGCGTGGACTTGCCAGACCCTCCTCCGCTCCACAGCGTGTGGATGGTCTGGCAAAGGGACACTAATTGGAATACAACTTGTGCATGTTACTCAGGTTGTGTCAGTTGATTGATACACTCATATAGATATAGGCTTTAACAAAATAATATACAATACAACTTAAACTCTAGGTAGGAAAACCCATCAGTTGGCAATAATAAGGGTTATTGTATAGGCCTTTCCACACCGGGGGTGATTGTTGCTCCTCGGATTTATTTTCAGTGAGATGCAAGTCAGATGCAGTCTGACAGGGGACGCAACCATCGGGCAAAATCCCGTAAAAGTGACGCGTTCGTGCTCGACACACACCCGTCCGCTGCAAGAGTTGGATTGTGTTGAACTAGGGTGGCCACTATTGTTATGAATGGACCTGTGATTAGGGATATATGATACCACAGTCAGCTGATCTCATTCAGTTGTACCGGCAGGGATACAGCACAGAATCTCCATGGTTACCACACACTGATCGCCTGGCATTTACTCCCGGATTGTTGTCCACCTGCGTATTCACAGAAGTTGCTCCCCGTGTGAATGGCTCTATATATGATGGTTCATTGGCATGTTCCACCTCCGCGTGGCCAGTTCAAATGTTGCCAGGTCTTCCATTAGGCAAGACAGAATGGAACAGTTTATGGAAATGTGTGTATCCCTCAATCATAAATGAAAGGTAGGGTACTAAGAATCTACGATTTGGAGAGACAAATGGGAGAGAATCTTTTTGACAAAAATCCTTCTCCTGAACAATCTGCCCCCCCCCCCTCACTTCGGAAATTACGGCTACGGCCCTGTCTCAAGCAGCCAGAATGCAACGTTGGTCTAAATCAGCCAGTGTCACAAAATCATTTGAGTGCAATAGAGAAGAAGAAGTTTTATTTCGCAACACTTAATGCGTTAAAAACATTGTGACTTCCCTGTTTTCAACAGCCGACCTCATCAGTCATGTTTTAGCTCGTTATAATCCTTCTTTTTTTTCCGGGTCTCACCACACAGTGCATGACCCTCATCAGTTCACTGATGTATAAACGGGGAGGTTGGCCTTTTCAATTTAGAGATTTTGTGATGACAACATAAAACACCAGAAAGTGTTCCCAAGAGTTTTATATTTTAAGCTTCTATCTCATATCTTGCCAGTGGAAACACTTCATAGGTATTATCACCTATTTTTACCAATCATTTTAAAAAATACTTTGATGGAATCTTAACCTGGATTTTGAAATGATTTCCACCTGTTGTTTCTCTCGGCCTAACGACTGAGGACATGCAGCTGTGAAACGGGGGGGGGGGGGGGGGGGGGGGGGGGGGGGGGGGGGGGGGGGGGGGGGGTCAACCACATAAATACAGACTGGTTGAGTTAGGACTTCACACACACCCCCACACCGGAGAAGACTTAAAGCCTAACTGATAAAGCATTTTTAAGGCCGATACCGATACGAATTTTTTGATCATTTAAAAATCTGATATGCAGATATATCAACCTAAATATATATTATTTTAAATCTAGAAATGCATTACAAAACATAAAAAGAATTCCCTTAAAGTCTGTATAACATTAGTTATTTGTAGTTATTTATGAGGTCCCACTAAAATATTATATATGTGATAATAATTTGTTTTGTCACAACAGAACAGTGGAACATCAAAATATGTTAAAGTTCTAATAAATAAAATGTATAAAAATACAAACTTAAGATATGAAGCTTAAAGTCCTTTGAACAAAAACACATTAACAACAAAACAAACAAAAAATCAGTGTTTCCAACAGGGACGTTGTAGAGCGTCCTCTGGTGGACAAACGATGCGACGCCAACGCTCATAACATGGTTGACGGTTAAATATTAATTTATCTGAAACATTTGTCATTATAAATGATTGAAAAAGAGAAAATGAATAAGAAAAATACGATTTGTAATGGCCGATTAAAAAAAAAAAAAAAAAAAAAAAAAAATTCAAATCAGCCATTATAAATTATAAATACTAACCATCTGTGTCTTTTCAGTCCCACTCAGCTAATAAACATGTCAGAAGCATTTAGAGATTTTGGATTATTTATGAGGGAGCCATTTTCTTCTATTTTTGAGACCAATTTGTTAATGACAAAGATAAAAACATCAAGATAATTTCTCAAAATGTTCACCCCATTCGCCTCCAATGTAACACCTCAACAAGATTCCTTTTATTATCATTCAGCAAAACACAAAAAAATTGCAAAGCCTGAATGAAATTATGAGCATGGGTGCTTTTAAAAACAATGCAATCTTTTATTTATGTGGGTATGTTTCTTTGCTCTTTTTCTCAGCTGGGGAACAAGCTTTGGAGACCAGGGCTACATCCGGATGGCACGCAACAAGAAGAACCAGTGTGGTATCGCTCTTTTCGGCTGCTACCCCATCATGTAGCTGCAGAGGGAACAAACTGAATCAGATGTAGAATTGAAGTTCCCTTCCATTTATGTATACAGCATTTTTACAGTTGAATGTTACATTGATTCTAACATTTTTCAACATGTTTTTAAGTTTGTCTTAATGCACCTGTGTACAACAAAAGCGAAAATAATGACAAGACTTTGAATACTACAGTTAAACACCATTGAACTTCTTGACCATGTGTTTGTTTGTGTCCGACTGTAAATGTATGTGTGTGTGTGTGTGTGTGTGTATGTGTGTTAGAATCTGTAATAAAGACCCAGATGTACTCTGTAATGTCGGCCTTTCAGTAAATATCAGTGTCCTGATGCGACGAAGGCCGAGATCTGATTTTACACAGCAGTTCCAGGTTTGTCAGTCTGTTAAATCTGCCATGAAAAGCGCCTGAAAGGATTCCATTGACTCTTTGGGAAATTGGCTTGTTGGTCAATTTAGCTATTACATGTTACGACAGAAGGAAGGCCAAAATCAATAGCCGTGTCTCTGGTAAACATCTCAGCCCTGTGCACATGCTGATGTGATGGCACATAATATAGAGGACCAGCTGCCTGCAGGCAAGGAACATTGTCAAGTAACATATTTTGTACTGACTCTCTTAGCAAACGTCGAATGAGTCAAAATTAAAGGAATAGTTCAACATGTTGAGCTTAGGGGATGCCTACAATCTGATATAAGAGTAAAACAGCATTTTAGCATTTTCAAGTTATTATTGTAGGCAGCATAGGTGTAGATGGGGGGGGGGGGGGGGG
>NC_045738.1:19711523-19733631 GCF_008692095.1 Etheostoma spectabile | reverse complement strand
GGGGTATGTCCCCATAAATGTGTAGAAGAGGTAAATTTGTCTCCCTCAAATAATAAGAAAGACAATCCACTCCCCAAAAGAGGTAACCATTCAGGGGGCTCCAAACAGGTCCGGAAAACAAGACCAGTGTCTACTTTGCAACATTGGGGGGGGGTTAAAGAACCCAACAGGAGCGTAAGAAATAAAGATGCTATATGTGTATGTAGATTTAAATTTGGGAGCTTATAGCTTTAACTTATTAAATCAATTCAGTTGTTCTTGAGATGTACATGATTCCAAAATTAAAAAAAAACTGTGTGATGATTTGAATTTGAACAATACAGGAGATAACAAATTATTTCCTTTACATAAATACACAATAAAGACCTTTGCACCATAAACTGCAGTATACAAATTCAACATAATGCAAGAAATGTGTGTGATTTTTATTGGGGCACTCAGACCCCATCCCCCCCCCCAATCATCACAAACCTACGCCCTCGGTTGTCGGTTGTAAGCCTTTTTAAAAAACCACCGAGAGCTTCGCCGCTAACACCTCAGCAAGGTGAGAAAAAAGTCAAGCGAGTACAGTGTTGGGTTACAAATGAGTCATTTTTATTTTTTTTAGTGCAACATCACAACAAACAATTTTCACATGAGGTATTCAAAGGGATTTTTTCTTTAGTTGTTGATACAAAATGTCCCACCATGATTGACGTTTTAAAGTGTTGTGTATCTTCTTTTCTGTTTTGTTTTTTTTAAAGCCTTTGGTTGGTTAGCCACATTCATTAGGAAGTCTAACACATGGACGAGAATGGCACGATAAAGCATGGTGGGTCGAGTCCAAGCCGAGGAAACTCCTACTCAGTCAAATATAATATTTCCCTCAGCTCTTCCCCGTTTAAAGCTTTTTGTATGGATTTCATCATTTCCTACTTACAACAGTGGGATCGAACAGTATTTAAACTACACTAAACATTTTGAAAAAAAAAAAACAGAGGGGGAGGGTGGCAGGGGTGGCTTACAAATGTGGAAAAATAGCTTCTGTCTCCTCCGACCTTTATTTTTATTTTTGGATGAGCGCTTGATTCTTGGGCTTTTCTGTTACAGCAAGAGCACATGATTCTAGTTTTTCGGTAAAACAAGGAATAGGCAACGTTGATTACAGCAAGATCCTCCTTGCTTGGATTGTCACCTCCTTTTTTTTTGGTCTTGAGAATGATTTGTATTTATATACAGGACATGGATCGATGGGACACTCTGGCATACTGGACTTAAGCTTTGGCTGGACAGGGGGCCCTCGTTCGGCTCCTGTTACGGATTGATTCCAGCACATTTGGTTTGGAGTAAAAGGCATGAAGAAGAGTCGGATGGATAGACAAGATAGATAAGATAGATAGATAGATAGATAGACAGACACCCTGACAGGATGGATTCTTTGGTTAAGGAATATCTTTGCCACACAACATCTCACACAGTTGAGGTAGATGGGTAAAGTCTTCATGTACACACAGGGGAGAGGGTGGGGACAGACAGGGGGGACACTGGGGATTACAGAGTCAAAAGACTTCCATCTGAAGACACTGCCTCATGTCAGTTTCTCAGTTCCAGCTCAACATAATACTGTTTTATGCAACGTAAATAATCAGCACGCGGAACCCCACAGGTGCTTTTATCTTCAATCCTCTGAGTGCTACGGTAGCTCTGACAGGGAACTGCTAAAACTACCCATGATACATATTCAGCAGTTACCCATCAATCTTTGGTTGTTGTTTTTTTGGTTTAAACATAAAAAAAAAAAAAGTCTTTTTGGTTTGGCTTTTTTTTCTTCTTTTCTATTCAGAAAGTACACATTGGCTTTCAGTTCTGCTGTTCCGGCCTCGGCTGCCAGACTTGTTTCAGTGTCCAGTTTCTAGAAGAAGCCACTAGGGGGTGCCGCAGGCTAAAAATGGCAATGCTGATCACCTGCAGCAGCCAACTGAATTCACTCCTCCCACCCTCCCCCCCTCCTTCTCTCCCTCCCTCTCGCCTCCCATCTGTACAGAAAGTGAGGAGCTTCCCTGTTTGACACCGAGCAGACGGTGGATTAATACAAAAAGCTCTGTCTCCATTTTAGGCTCCCAGTCCGAGAGACAAAGAGAAACCTGAAAGGTGTCACCTCAGCTTTGATACAATGACAGTAGTGAGCAGGGGTCGGCACAGGAGCATCCAAGCCCCTTTACAGACTCCACCGCACACCCCCCACCATCCCCCCCCCCCCCCCCCCCCCCTCCCCACTTCGCCCTCAGCATGCTAACAATTGTTGTCATTAAAGTTTAATTCAGCTCCATGCCCCACTACTCCAACACCTCCTATTCCTCAAACAACCCCCAAACCCCTCACCTCCACAACCATCTCATTCTGGATGATTCAGCTCTCTCTGATCTACCCCCGCCCCCCTTTGAATGCCCCCTAAAGCCCACAGGTCTGGCCAAGAGCGGACCCCAGACCAGATACCCAGAGAGGAGACGGGATGAAAAAAGCCTCCCCTTTGAAGTCCGCTAAAAAGTCGATGGCCTCTTTCATGACCGCCCGTCTTTCAAGTGCACGCTGTGATGGGGGCCCCAGCAATCCGCCCCCTTTAACGTTAAAGACAGAGGAGAGAGAAAAAAGATGCAGAGAGAGAGAGAGAGAGAGAGAGGGACCTGGAGGAGAGAGAGAGAGAGAGAGAGAGGGTGGAAAACTGCCAAGCTAGCCTCGCTCCTCGCTCACTCTTTGGCATTTACACAGAGGTCAGAGAATTAGATTTTGGGTGATTTTTCCTGATTTAGGCATCCACAACACGAAGCACTGGAAAATCAAATCACTTGTGTCTGTGCTAGTTGCTGGGGAAACCCAAACAACCCTAGACGAGCTGGAACAAACTCCAGGAAGCGAAGGTGATAAGGAATGAACCCCTAACGATCTTAGAGGGCCCTAGAAACCTTGCAACCAAATTAAAGATCCCTACAAGACGAGGAACAAACTGTTAGACCCTTAGAAGCCTCACAACTAGTCCGAGTCCTGAGAAGATGACGACCAAACCAGAAGACCCTTAGAAGTTAAGGAACACACTTTAAGGACCCCAAAGGTCCAGGAATGAACCCTAAGACCATTTTAGAACCCAGGGAACAAAAATCCAAGACCCGCAAAAGATGTGGAACACACTTTAAGGAACAAACCCTAAGAACCCTCTTGGAACTGAGACAACTGGCAGAAAGACTTGGCATGTGAAGTGGAGGACGGTGAGATCACACGTGAGTTGGACATAGACAGGAGCGTCTGCACTGCACTGGGGAGGGGGGCAGGTGAGGGGGGTTGGGGGGGGGTCACAACCATGCATTTCCCCTAGGCAGACACATAGTATGCATGTTTGCAGGTGACCCTGAAGGACTCGCACTCAATGGGGGCCTTCAGACGGCACTAAGTGGATCCCCGGACACGTTACACACTCCGCCAGATGGCATCGCTCTGTCCACAACTTTACAAGCAACCTGTGAACCTATGAGATGCCACATCATTATCGTTATTATTATTGTTACTATTCATAGTATTAATTATAAATATTATCACAACATTCAAACAAGCTTTGGCCTTGGCGTTAAGAGCTGACCGCAGAGACATTTGCAAGAGTAAAGAAATCCCCATTATTCTACAAAAAAAAAAAAAAAAAAAAAAATCAAACAAACAAAGGCCAGGCCTTAAGGGTAGAGAGAGATACGCAACATCACTGGGCGGGGCGGGCTGAATCGGGGTCGGGATCAGGTACCGGGTTCAGGGATTCAGGCCGTACATTCAGGGAGGCAATGTTAATCTTTGGTATTACGATGGGATTCTACAGCTAAAAGTGCCCATCAGAAAAAGTCTTCAGTTTCACACAGACATACAGAGCATTGTTAAATAAATACTTACAGTATATAGATAGCATAAATAAATAACCAAATAAATAGAGAGGAAAGAAAAAAAGGCAAAACAATAAATACACAAATGCAGTAATAAATACATTGATCAGATCAGCAATTGCATTTGAAACGTTCTCGGTTTGATTTAACTATTGGCTATAAGGAGGCATGTTAAAGCCTTTCCTTTGTGGACCAAAAAAAGGACCTTGGTACGTCAGCAGGGCTGAAACAAACTGCCCCGCACTTCCATCCTGTTTCTATAAATAGAGCGATGTGCTTGAAATCTGTACAAAAAGGGCTGAAAGAATCACATTCCTCCATTTTTCTAGACATCTGTAAAAAAAAGATTTCGTAATGGAGCAGAGGTGTGTACAGTTGTTTGGTAATGAGTGGGAAGAAATCCTACAATGTCACTATAGATTGCGTAAGGTGTAGCTCCTCCCCATGAAGCCTTTGTGTTCAAAGGTTGTTTTTTCATTTTTTCATTTTTTATTTTATTTTTTTTTTTGGCTTGATTTTTCAGTCAAAAAATGGCTGTGGAGCTTCCATTTGGGTGCTCAGTGAGTCTTTAAGCTAGACAGTTGCACCAACAAGTCTGTTTCCGCGTCCTACTCGTGTTTATCGATTCGGTCCCGGCGTACGGCGAGACGCATCGCGGTTCCCCCCTTTTTTGAAAACTCTGATTCATTCAAAGCCGGGACCGTCTTCAGAAAAAACAGGACAGGCTCCTGTTGATGGCAAATGATTGACAGCTGGGAGTCACGGACGCTACAATACCCTCCTGATAATTCCAGGCTTCGAATTTGGAACAACGCCATACAGTCCTGGGAACCATCACCATGGAAACACATGCTGAGAAAGGAGGTTCTTCAGAAAACAAATGGGAAGTTTAGAAAAAAATGCCTTTTCTTCCTCTTTCGTCTTGATTCTTGAGAAATCAAAGAAAAAAAACAGAACCATAGGAACATTGGGGGGGGAGGATTAACGTCTTTGGATGATGGTGAACACTTTTGATTAAGAAGTTACACAATGGAGCTCTCCACGTGTGAGCAAACGGCACCTCTTGATTCTTCACGTTATGGAGAGATGACTATAGATTAGAAGGTACGCCAAAATATGCTTCCTCCTGATTTGTTATACCCTCATTATCTCTACTCTAGATAATCAAAATAATGCAATGAGATGGTGTCTATGTAAGGGTGTGACTCTTCTTTGAGTCAAAATCATCTTTGCACCCTCGACTATACAAGCAGGACCTCACATCCTGCGATCATATCACTCTAGGTATCGCCCCTTTCCATTTCAAGGGAGCGATCGACTTTGGTTTGGGAAAATCTTCATAAAATCATCTATATTAGCTGGCTCCGTCGCTCCTTCTGATAACGAGGAGGACATTTATTACGGCTGATCTCTGCCTAGACCAGTCAATGTGCCCCCTTGCTCCCTCGGCGCCCTCCCCACCGCACCACCACGGCGGTCCGTCATCATGCCGTGCTGCAGGACACCGCGGAGGAGGAGACGCTGGAGCCCGAGGAACCCGTGGAGGACGGGCGGCCCTCGTCTGCCCACTTGTTGACGTTGCGTCGGCGGGCGTTCATGAAAAAGTTGCTGACAGTGGAGAGCTCCAGGCCCAGCTGCTGGGAGATGGTGATCTGCAGCTCTTTGGTCGGGCGGTGGTTCTCCCTGAAGATGGCCAGGAGCGTACGCCGCTGCAGGTCTGTGAACACCAGCCTGGTGCGCTTGGGGCCCTGGTTGCGCTCCAGCTTGCTCTGCTCCTGCTCCTTCCGCTTGCAGGCTGCAGGCAGATGGATAAAAGACAAATAAATTAAAAAAAAAAAAAAAGAAGAGGAAGGGAAAACAGGTTAGCAAACAGAGTGGCTGGCTAACTAGGACAAATGGATTAAGCTGTGGGAAAGTGGATTTGTTGAAAGAAAACAGATTAGCTAAGCAACTTTGATTAGTTAAAAGAGACGAATCAGCAATTTGTTCCGTTGTTCGGTAAAGGAATCAAGATGTTCAGCCCATCACCTCGCAGTGCCAGTGGGCTGCTGTACGCTGCTGGAAGAAAACCGATCATTACATCCAGGCCGAAGCTCTCGGTGGTTTTAATTATGCTCTTCCTTTAGCGTTTGGTCAAGACTGTATTCAATGTAAAATGTAAAATCTGGTGTTGTCATCCATAGTCTTCCAAAAATACAATCACATTCAAGCCCATAAACAGATGCACAGTAAAGCTCTTATTTTGCTAACAGATGAACACAGTGGTAATAATAATTTTCAGCCCAAATCGTGGACGATCTGTTACCATATTTATGGATTATGGCTTTTACTCGTCCATGTATGTTTTACATTTTAAACTGAAATCGACATGTCTACAGATTAGTGAGACAGTCCTTAACTACATAAACTATGAATTATCTTTTTCAACAACTTGTGACTGCATTTAAAATCATTTTAATGTCAAAAGTTGACACAATTTTGTCAGACTCTGCCTTATTAATATAACTACTAATTAAAGCCATCTTTGTACTCCTGAAACCCTTGAATACGGACATTTTCACCAGACTTGATGCGACCGCATTTTGACCATGTTGAGCCCCTCAAAATGGCAATTTATTTGCTGGGAAAAAGTAATATAATGCAATAATAATCCTTCAGTTTCAGTAGGGCCTTTGGACCCTAATTACTAATATTCAGTATTTCTGTATCTTGTTTTGTACCGCAGAGGAAAAAATGATCTTCAAAGTTGGCCATAATCAAACTTTGTAAGCAGCGATAGAGGTGATGAAGTCTTCTAGTGATTTTTTTTAATTTATTTTTTGTTTTTTAATGCCAATCGTACTTACACCAACAACAATATAAGAACTCAGGGTCTGGGTCAAATACCACTGTAGCATGCGGCAGAGCGTCCAATTATATAATCAATATTTCCTCACCGCAAAAAGTCTGAAACGTATTCATTTTTTTTCTAAGAAGGAAGAGAAATGTGAAGAAGAAGAAGAGAAAACAAAACTGCCAGTTGCACTTGTTCAGTGCAGAAGAAAACCGGCCTGATGTGTGTGGGTTGAGCTCAGATCCATTTTGAGAATCAGACGAGCATTTTGAATTCCAGCTGCATGTTCCTCTCTCATCTCCATCGCTGACCGATCACCTCTAGCACGCTGTAATTCTTGATTTACAGGAAAACACCCCACCAACCTCTCCCTTTGTGTACCCCCCCCCCCCCCCTCTCTCTCTCTTTTCTCTGTCCATCTCCTTCTACTTTTCCCTTAGTGGACACTTCAACATCATTAGTTTCTCATAAAAGTCATTTACATGTCGGCAGTGAGTGAGTAATATCACTTTAGGGGGAACTAATTTATTTTCTATTAAAGGCGGGTTACGTAGGGGTGAGTGAAACAAGCAGAGTCGGCATTGCCCTGTGTTTTTAGAAGCCTTAAGTGGACTAAAACATATTTGGGGGGGGGGGGGGGGGGGGGGTCGTGCAATTACCTAAATGCACACTTTTAAGAGGTTTCAATCAGCACTGTGCGGTTGAGCGACTGTTTTGCTGATGGTATCAAATGCGTTTCTAAGTTGTAAGCATTAGTGTTTGTGCAGACAACACAACGGGGCACGCACACGCACGGGCGCACGCACACGACACACACACACACACACACACACACACCATACTAAGGGAGGACCCTGGATTTGTGCAGATGCTGGACCTTTTTTTTTAATACTGGCCCAAAAGTCCAGAATCTGTTATCCAGTGTGTTTCCTCTCCTTTTTGCTAACTAATATGATTGTGCTATAATGTTTTCGCTATTAAAGCTGAGTTGAATAAGGACGTAGAGTTTAATGTCTGTGATATTTCACATGCGGTCTCAGAAGCTTTTACCCGCTCAGAAGAATATAAAATGTTGGCGTAGCTCTGAATTCATGGCCATTTTGAGATTTCAAACATCCTAAAAAAGCTTTTTCACTGTAAAGAAATAATCAATTTTGTTCAGGAAAAGAGTTTATTCCTCACCATAGGTGAAAAAATCTGCCAGATCAGTAAGGTTATGTCAAACTATTTCCCAATCAAGGTTTTTGAAGCATACATTCCAGAAGTGAAAGTCTATTTTTTTTTAAAAAAAGGCAGAATAGCACCAGAACAAAACAAATCACACTTCATTTTAGAGTAATTCTCGAAAAAGCTGCTGTTTTGTTGCACTGGCAGATTTCTTTACTTGTAAACAAGGTCTATGGTCCTCTATTATTGACAGATAATACTTGATTAGATGGAGACCTCAGCTAGCAATAACCTTGAAATCCCATATTTCAGAACCTAACACACACACACACGCCACAGATATGTGTTATATAAACCAAAGATGCTGCATTTTGCTCTCAAAACAGCGCTGGCACGTTTGATTGATTGGCTTACATCTCCCCATTGAGAAACACCTCACACAGCGAGGGCTGATGTTTACTGTATGACCGGCTCTCCACTCTGCAATCTCACAGCGGCCAATTTCTCTCATTAGCAGAGTGCTTGAGAAATAAGTGTGACCTTACTGCCGTCTTTTCCACACGAGTGCCATCACAACAGCAGCCTTAGAAACGGGTGGGGAGCCGTGTGTGTGTGTGTGTGTGTGTGTGTGCGTGTGTGTGTGGAACCTTTGGACTTTGATTTCTCTGACATCCAGCTGAGTTCCTGAAACTTAAGTACTCAACTGGACATGAATAAATCTGCCTGTGATTTCCTCGTGCACGTTCCTCCTCTAAAATCATTATCTGGAGGAAATGTTTGGACTCGGGGAGGGATGCACTCTTGTCAACTTGAGATTACAGGTGCCTGTTAGCTTTTAGGGCATCCAGAGCTTGTTTGCATTTCTGAGAGTTATCGAACCACGTCTCATTAAAATCTGAACAGGCCAAGATGTCAGCGGCATGTCAATATCACTACAAGTGAAATCATTTTTTTTTTTTTTTTCTTCCAAATGCTACATTTTTCACAGGCGTTACACCATCCCAGCCATCAATATTTCTGGGTTGGGGGTTGGGTGGACGGTATATACAGTGGTGCACTCTCTTCTCGTGTAGTAATGAAAGGAATGACATGATAGTGCTGGCTAGCTTGCTTGTAGCGTGGATTTATGACTTGTTGGAGTCAGGGTGTCCTGCCGCTCTCCTCCTCCTTCTCCTTACCTCCATCCCCTTCCTCTGCTCTCTCCTTTACTGACGATCATAACGCCGACCATTAAGTAAATGCTTCCTTATGCTGTAATCATGTGTAAAAGGCTCACAATTACCATGCTATAAATCCCTAGCGCAGGGGCTACTCCTGGAGACATAAATATTCCCCTATAGGCTTCTTATGATCGTGGGAACAGCCTCTAATCATGATGTATGCCCCTGTCTCGTGTTGTTGAAACGTGATCGAAAGCCCTTTCCCTACCCCCCGGCGTCTCAACCTACACCCCCACCCCCTACACCCCTCCCAACAACCCCAACCCACAGCCCCAAGCCCACCCCCTGCTGATTTCTCGGGCCACGGGCTGATAGAAATTATTGATTAAATCTGTGCAGCTCAGACTCCTCGACCCACAGAGGCTGGTTAACCCCTTCAGCGCCGGAGTGGGGGGAGCTGCAAAAAGCCAGATAACAAAACAAAAAAAAAGACAAATAAAAACAACAAGCCCTGTTTGTTGGGTGTTGCGTGGCTAAGGCCACATCGGCCTGTTTACAATTCCCGATATGCAAATTGAATCTGCTTTGACCTTTGAGCCTCGGTAGCAGAGTGTGGACTGTACGCAGCGAGCGGTGGACAAGGCTTTGTGGCTTTCATTACTGTGGGGGTAGTGCAGGCACCGGAGCCGTCACGTAAACCGCATTGACCTTTCTTATTCATTTAGACCTTTAGTCAAGGGCTTCGGCCATCATCTTTAAAGTTATAGTCTGTGATCCCCCCCCCACCCCCCACCGCCTCCTCCCACCCTCCTTGACTTTAAGTGTCGTAGCATGTCTGTGTGGTCTTTATCCTGCCTTCTTCTCCGACTAAATCCTGATTGCCTCCTCCACAGCCTGAGGATGGGCTAGAGATGCATCTCATATACAGTGCGGTAATCCATGGAGCATACACTCACCCAAACACACACACACACACACACACACAAAAATCAAGATACTGCGGCTAAATCCCAGGGATCACCTCCTCCGTGTTTAGCAAAATGTCTCTGTAAAAAGACAATTATTTGAAAAGACAAAATGGCAGCAACTACATTCCATAATTAGAGAGTCAGAGAGCTCTGCAGCCCGACATATATCAGAGACACGGTTATGGAAATAACACAGTGCTGCTGGCTGACACTGAAGGGCCTTCTATGTATTTAAGCGAATGCTGCATTAAGCAGGATCATCTTAAAACTTGAGGCGTGAAGCGGAGAGCACTTGAGCTATCTTCAGACTGGGGAGCACAGGGCACCGCGCATTCTAATTCCAGTCTCGATTCGCCGATGCGGCCGAGGTGTGTGTGGGCAAGGCGTGCTGCTCTTTCCCATGGAAATCAATAGAGGCTTGTAATTAAACAAAAGGGGGTTGGCCAAAGGGGGGGTGGGGGGGACACACACACAACAACCTCCTTTGGAAAGTAGGTTATGGAGAAAAGTGCCAAGCTGTCCAAATTGTGGCTTTGCCAAGAACTAAATATGCAATTTCAGAGTGTGTGGGAGCAAAGAAAGGCGAGAGAGGGAGAGAGAGAGAGAGAGACAGAGAAAGAGCGAGCATTGTCAAACATTAGCACACTTCCCTTTGTAGGGACGTTAATTTTTTATGAGCGTGATTGATCGGCTGCTCGGACTTGGAAGACTGGAATCGTTAAAATAATGTTTGCGTTTGTAAAAGATGAGGAAACAAAAGATGCTGCAAACGATGAAAGGAATGATTGACTATTTTGAAAATCTGCTCAAAGGCACAAAGAGCTGTTTTATCATGGAGAAGATTAGGCTTTGTGGGACAGGACGAGGCGTTTTTTGCATACAAAGCATTCACACGTCGCAGGAGTTAAATTCATCAAACAGCATTTCTGGTCAAATTCCAGATAACCCGTGTTTAGATAAGAGGTTTGGGTGTGATTGCTGTAACGTTTTGCTGAATGGAGGATGTACACATGTGCTCTCAGAGCCCAACAATCAAAGATCAATAATTGTGAAGGGATTGCAAGAGTGCACAATCATTACCTATGAACTCCATTGTGTTTTTGGGTTTAATCAGTCGGGCTACTGACGGAGAGCGAAAAGCAGTGATCAACTGGGCAGGCTCACACACACGTACTCCTCACAGACCCCCGCAGAGAGCAGACCACTTGCAGACACACACACACACACACACACACTCTCGTCTAATACTCCTCTCATATTACTGTGTTCACTTGGATCTCTTTCTGAGCTCCATGTATCAGATGGGCCCTCGGTCCCTGTGGAGGGACTACACTGTAACACGGCACTGTACAGCGTGCTGTCGTGTCTTCAGTCCACATCCCCCATAGAATATTAAATGTCAAGCAGCAGATTACACTGTGCCTTTCAAATCAAAAAAAAATAATGGAAAAAAAATCTTTACCATGTGAAATACGTATAAATTATTCTAGGCGCAAAACAAATGATTTCTTTTGACTGACTGACTTTTTGATCTTCTTTATTATTGTATTATTATTATTATTATTATTATTATTATTATTATTATAAGTAAAGTTTGGGGAAAATCATGAAGAAAATCACATGTATCTCTGAGCACAAAGTGGCATCTTTAAAGTATTTGTGTTTTCTGGCCAACAGTCCAGCACACAAAAATGTATTGAATTAAATTGAAAACAGAAAACAGAAAAGGCAGCACATTATGCCATTCTGAGGCAGCTAATGTTTAGCATTTTTGCCAGATAAGCAGATAAGCGACTTATTTATATTGATTATCAAAATGGACCTCAATTAATTTTCTCTCCTTGACCAATCCATGCGGCACTGAAGATCACATGCGTCTCCAGTTGTGCAATAACCTCTTGTTTTTCCAGATATGAAGAATCTCCCAAACCTGCAAGGTGCTACCACCGAGCAGGACAACATTTGTATTTAGCCTCGCAGTAATTGCCTCGGTGACGACGTTGATAAAAAAAAAAGAAAAAAAAAAAGACGTCTGGCAAAGCCTCAAGCCTAATTTGCATCCTCTACCTTGCCAACTTAACTTCAGCCGCACACTGAGCAGATATAAATCACTGCTAGAATCAATCAATCGCTCCAGAATGGCATATCTGCACAAATTATTTTGCAGGCTCAAAAGCGATTTAAATTGCCATGCGCTGATCTTCATGGTTCATTTAAGAGAAGGGCAAATTTCTGTGGCATTGTCTTTAGTTTTTTTTTTTGTATTGTGGTTACTGACTGTACAAATCAATAGGAGCTGTTTAGGAGCAAAGTAAACAAAGGAATGGCACATATGGCCCTGTCTTGCTCCTCAAACTGTCCTCAATGTGCTGCTAAGATCTTATTACCCAGGCTGTTGAAACAATAGACAAACCAGTGGTGCATTCACAGTGGAGAAGGAGAAGTGAAGAAGGGAAACATCAGTATGATGCTTTTGCTTTTCCTCATGTCTCAACCTGAGCTGCATACTGATTGCTGGAGAGGAGAATTTTTTTTGGAAGACATGGAGAACAGGAGTAGGAAGGTGTTTGGGGAAAACAAGGAGGAGAGAGTGTGTCTGTTTGTTGTTGTTAGAGAGTGTGTGTGTGTGTGTGTGTGTGTGTGTGTGTGTGTGTGTGTGTGTGTGTGTGTGTGTGTGTGTGTGTGTGTGTGTGTGTGTGTGAGGCAGATAGAGTAGCAAAGCCAGATCTTACCCTCCAGCCGCAGTGAGGCCATTCTTTGAAACTCGGGCTCCTGCAGCCAGCGGGACATCCTCTTAAAGGTCTCCCGGCCGGACTTGAGCTTGCCCCAGGGCTTGGGGTTCCTCAGGAGGTCAGACAGCGTGCCCTGTGACCGACACAGAACCCTCTCGGCGAAGATGGCCTGGGGGATGCTGTACTTCTTCAGCTCGGTGATGATCCGCTGGGCCACATCCCTGGTGTTGATCTCCTCCCCGCCGCTGCCGCCGCCCTGCGAGCCCGCCAGCATGCCCTCCCCGGGCGAGGACAGGGCGGACGAAGAGGAGAGAAGGTGCTCGCCCATCTTGGAGGTCTGCTGGTTCGGGTGATGGTGGGGCTGGTAGTGCTGGCTGTAGATGTGAGCGTGGTGGCTGGTTTGGCCGTGCTGGTGAGCCTCCATTTTGTTCAGCTGATGCCCCACTGAGACATCGCCCCCCCCTAGGCCCGGTGGGGACATCTCGCGGCCAAAATCTGATGTCCGGCAGAAGAGGCTCCCCCCATGGACGTCGTAGCCAGCGTGGAGCATTTGGCCGCCATTGCCATTGGGACTGTTGCCCAAGCTGCCATAGCCGTGCATGGAGGAGGCCAGGCCCGAACCGGCGGAGGGGGGAGACAGACTTTGGGACATGGCCAGGTCCTTGCCATAGGGGTTGTAGAAGTTGGTCCCGAGGCCTCGGTCCTCACGCATGAGGGTGAAGCTGCCGATGACGTTGCTGACAGGGAGGCAGGGGTGGTGATGGTGGTGGTGGTGATGGAACTTGTCATCAAAGGGCTGCAGGGGGGTCAGGGTGGTATAGGTGCTGCCGGCGCCGGACGGGGAGTCGCCGCTGTAGCCCAACGCTGACATTGAGTGGTCGAAGCCCGGCGGACGGGGCTCGGGCTCCAGAGACATGGAGGGGCCCCCGAGGGAAGGCCTGGGGAACGCAGCTGAAAGGTCCCGCGAGTGCAGCATGGCCCTGCCGTGGTCCTGACTGTGAGCCAGATCAGAGTGGCTGTGGAGGGACATCTCCCCTAGACTTCCATCCATCTTTTCACCCAATGAATTTGTTTTTCTTGCCCCTGTGTTGTTGTTGCTCTTCTCTTGTTATTGTTGTTCAACAGCCGGGGCTAACAGTCTGGAAGGTCTCTTGTTACACCAGACTATGGATTTATTGATTCGTGAATTAATTGATTTCCGGGCTTATGGGGTGTCTAATTAATTATCTGATAACGTTAAGTACTGTCCTCAAACTCCATCAAACTGCCAGAAAACGAGTTTGCAACAGCATCAGGAGCTTATAACTGGGATTTTTTTTCTCACTTGTGCATCAGTACTCGGCTCTCTCTCGTCTCTTCAGAGCTCAGCTGTGTTCCTCGGCAGAAGCCTCGCTTTTGTGCCTGCGTGAGACAAGACAGGCGCTGTTACTCCGCTGTATTTCAACTTTTACCGTTTCCAGAGGGAGGGAAACAACCCAAATAACGTTTGTCTGCTCAGTATGGAACAATCATGTACTCCTGTGCATCCCAAAACAATTGCAATCAGAATATGAGTCATTTTTTACCTCACACATCCCGCGGAATCACACACGAGCAAACACCGATATCACTGATTTAATCACTTCAACCCAATCTCATTTTGGTACATTTTGGATTTTTTTTTTCTTCTTCTTATGCAAAGTTATGAATACAGAAGTATAGCGCGCATGCGAATCGCTGAACATTAGCTGCGTATTTGGTGCGTTTTGCATATTTCCACCACGTGAATTAATCTGGACGATGCGTTATCTAAGTAGGAAACGCGATGGCGATTCCGAGACACAAAACAAACAGGTTAATAGAGCTCCAAAAAAATACCAACCTTTTATTATCCACTTCTCAGAGAGCGTCCGCGGCTGTTGTCCGTCCTGTGCATGTCTCCGATTGTGTCGCCGAGCAGCCCTGCAGATTCACACAATTGGTCCGCTGCGCCCCGGGGTGCTAGGCTACATTCACCAAAAACCAGAGTGCAAAAAAAAAACCATCTGCGGTTACACACGAATATCTCTCTCTCTCTCTCTCTCTCTCTTTCTCTCTCTCTCTCTCGCTTTCTACGTTCCCGTTTCTCAGTCTTTGTTTTCCACTCCAACAAAATCTCCGGGTCTAGCCTCGAATTTTTTTTTTCATGTGGTTGCTCTACACTAGCAGCTCTCCTCTTTTTCTTTCATTATCTCGTGAGATTTTCCTCCTCCTCCCTCTGCCTGCCACTTCATCGATCTCACCACCAACTCTTTCTCCCTCTCCTCCTCCCCCTTTGCTCACATTGACTCTCTGCTTTCAGTGCGTCACGGCCTTAAAAATCTGACAGATGTGCGATGAAATTCCTACTCCAATTAACCCTTTCTCTCCGGGGGGAGGGGGAAGGGGGGGGGGGGGGGGGGGGGGGGGGGGGGGGGGGGCTGAAGGTGGGGATGCTCCCTTTTTCATACCCGCACAGGTTAAGCCTTCTTCAGCTGATTGCATGCGCAATTTAAGAATTATATTTGCGCACATATTCCGGTCATTGCGCTGCGCTCGGCTGTTTATTGGATCTGCTCGATGGGATTTTCACTAACTATTGGACTAATGGCGTTATGTGTCTATTTTATGTAACAAGTGATGCTGTTGCTATTGTTACTCTGATGAATTATCTGTAACATGGGGATGGAATTGGATATAGCTAGATAATACACAAGAATTCCTGTTTTTTTTCTTCTATTATGATTTTTCTTCTTATGAAAATGTCACAGGCTGATAGCCCAACTTTAACTTTTATTTGTAATTTCTATTAGCCCTTTTAGTGCAGGGTTAGATTGTGCCCTGGGATGATTTGAAAAAAAATGCGTACAAGGGTGAATATGCAATTATGTAAATCGCCCCACTAACTTATTGATTCCAGGGGGAAAATCTATCCATTTCCACTCAGCTAAACGCCATTTCCACACCAGGGCCCCATCCTGTATTCCTGTCTCTATAGTAGTAGAACACAGTAGTTTCATGTTTTTCATTTCTCTCTTTACCCTAGTCCCACCTTTCAGGAATACATGTTGTCAAGTGACGCTCGTGTTAAGCCCAGCTCTTAATCAGCACTCAGCACGCGCCTCCATTCACTCAAAACGCCAACACTTCAGACTGGAAAGTCCCTCAACAAGATCAATTCTCTTCCCAAAGACCCTCGACCTGCTGCTGCTGCACCGAGCAGACACTTCTGGGAGCGCGTGCCCGTGTGCACGTGCAAGATTGTCCCCTAAATGTCATTTTGTGTAAATTTTGCGCGCCACAGGCTATGCTTGGGTTTGGGTCTTAAAATAATTCCTTGATCACTTTATGTATGGGAGCGTGCATGTGTGCGTGCATGAGGGCCTGTATTTAGTCATGCCCATGAAAGTGTTCCGGGGCCTGTTTACGTGCACATACGAGGCGTAAATTTAACTGTATGTCGTCTGCATGGCCAGGCCTGTGCGTGCATGTTTTGCGCGCGCGCCGGCCTCAGAGAGCAACACAGACCGAAGCAGGGAGGCAGAGCGCATACTAATCATATCTGTCTGTCAGTTTAATTTTCAGAGATGAGCAGCTCTGGAAAACAGCGGAGCGGTGCGCGGTGTGGGACCGCCGGCTTCCCGGAGCAGATGCTGCCCTATCGATCCACCCCGCGCGCGCAGCACGGAGGGATGCGTGTATATATGGATGGCGAGTAGCTGGAGGTAAAATGGTCAGCGGTTATACACAGTGAAAATAAAAGGTCGTTTTTTTTTTTTTTGGAGGTCGAGGTGAAAGTTCACCTTCTGTGGCTGGAATACCCGAGAAGGATGGCTGACACCCGAGCTGCAAGCCCCCCCACCCCAACTTGAGGCTATCCACTGCGGGCCTGAAGAGAAGCGGACACCCAGGTTCTGGGTTTATCATCACGTCCACACACACAGAGCCACTATATGATCTATGGGGGAAATAAGCCTATCTCCCTGCGTAATGAGGAGTTATGACAAATATTCCCATTCCATCTGTTTACCTGATGCATGTAACTGTATAATAAGCTCCAAATCACATCACTTTAAGTATAGGCTAAGTCTTATTTTTACTGTAATTGAGGCATTTACTACTAGAACATATGAATGCTTTGTTGATCGGTTTTTTATATGGGAATGTTTGTAGAAATATACAAGTGCATAAATCGAATTGATATGTAGCCTATATTCATTTCTGTTATTTTTCTAGAGCTAGAATGACTATTTTTCCAAACTGTGAGCATGATTTCAAACTCAAATCTTAAATCACCAGCAGAAAGGCCACCCATTTTTTATTGGAAGCATTTAGCTTATATTCTCTTATCCGGAGTCACTTTCCTCATTAACATCTCAGCCATTTAGCTGATGCTGTCACAGGGACTCACAGTGGGAGCATCAGAAGAAGCTTCAGATCCTCCCTTACCAGTACAGGCTATCCATATACCGAGGAATATTCACATGTTGAGATATTTAGCCACAGCTCTCACGCAGAACGACTTGGAATATAAGCTTTTAATCTAAAGCCAATATTGGGCGTGAGTAGATTGAGACCATTTATCTGATGCATTCATCCTGAGGGACATGTAGGGCTGCATCAAGACCTGCAACTCCGATATTACAAGCAGCCAATAGCGAGGAGGTCATGGGTCAGGGGGGTGGGGGGCAGGACTGTGGCATTAAAATGACCATGCATGTGCAGGAAAATAAAAAAGAAGAAGCCAAAAGAGAGGCAGGAAAGGTTTTTTTTGGTTTCAGCAGGTTGCAGGTAAAAAAGGAGAAAGAAGAAGAATTAGAAGAGGAGGAGGAGGAGGAGAGGAGGGGAGCGAGAAGTAGGAGGAGAAATGGCTCCTGGAGCAGAGGTTTTCCAGCCTGACACGATTCATCAATTCATATTTTATTAGAAAGAAAATGAAATAATAAGCAGAAGCGAGATGTTTTCAGCAGCCATGGAGCCAGCCATGCTGCCCCCCCCCCCCCCCCCCCCCCCCCCAAAAAAAGAAGAAAAGCCTGCATCATCCAGGACGGAAGAAATAAACAGTGCAACATATTCATCTTGTACTTTACACCCCCGCCCCCCCCCCCCCACCCCACCCCTCCAATCTTCTGTTTAATCAGCGCGTAAACGTGATCACTTATTGGTAAATGATAATAGATGGGGCGCACGCGCCAGGTTGCAGTTTTGAATGAGATATTGACTCCCTGTTGTCAGCAGCGAAAAAAGGAAGAAAAAACCCAAAGAGAAGCTAAATGGCGTTTTTTTTACGGGGCGTCCATGAGGGAAGAAGAATCTAATCTGGAGGATTAAGAAGAGAGAAACCCATCTCTCTCCTCTTTTCTGATGACGTGTGTGTGTTTTCACCTACAGACGAAATTAAACTTAATATTATTTTTAATAGCATAGGATATAATAGCCTAATGACATAATATATATATATAATATATATATATATAATATTTATATAATATATATAAATATATATATATATGTTATACATATGTGTGTGTGTGTGTGTGTGGTGTGTGTATACTGTTGTGTTAATAGACGATGATGATCTGACTCTAAATGGCTCGTTTTGGTTTTCGTCTCATCTGGATAGCATGCATTATTTAATCACACACACACACACACCACACACACACCACACCCACACAGTGTGACCGGGGAACAGACATCTCGTTTCAGCATGTTCTGCATTCAGTGTGTGTGTGTGTGTGTGTGTGTGTGGGGGGGGGTGTATAAACAGATCGTGATTACCAAACACACACACTTAACACACACACACACACACACACACACACCACACGACACACACACACACACACACACACACACACACACACACACACAATACAGTACATAATACACAGGCTACACAACACAAGTTAATTTCCCACGTTATTTATTGTCATATTTAATTAGACATATAATACAGAACGTTTCGGACAGTCAGTATTTTCATCTCTTATTTAGAAAAGGAAACCAAAGTTGACTCTGGTAAAAACACCATGAGAAGTCTTTTAAATCTTATTCAACCCACTCAAAGAAATACACACACCTAAAACAAATGTCAGCAGGAAGGCAGGCTGTTTATGAAAAAAAAAAAAATTAAAAATCCAAATGTAGGCCTACTAGTTCATTTTAGGACATTAGCTTTTCTGAGTCAAATGTCCGCGGTTACTGTGGAATTATGGGACATGTGTCCGTAGGTGACACTGGGAGGAACACATTTCTTCTGACTTCCCTCCACCTGTGTATTAGTGTTCAAAACACACGCCCACGCCCGGCTCGTGCACGCGCGGATTCTAAAAGAAACATGTAAATGATATTTCTGTCTGCTGAGTCATAAAATCCTGTTTTCCTCAAGCTGTCACTCTGTGTTTTTTTGGTGTTTATTTCCAGATTCATTCACAAGCAAAAGTCCAACTGGAATCCTGTTGCTCGTCTCTAAAGTTATATTTATTGATTTAATTTAATAAAGATGACTTTACATCCTCTTCAGTTCAGTGGATGCTATTTTATTTTTTAATCAAAGGATTTACAGGAGGGAACTCTACAGTGAAGATGTAAAAAAAAAACTTTATTGAAGTTAAACTGAGCTGAGGACATTCTCATAAAACTCACATATTGTTATTAATATCTATACAATACATGTATAACAATATAACGCTCAGTATGACCACGGAGGTTATTTTTTATTATTATTAATATTTATTTATTTAATTTCTAGCTTTATTTACAACACAATGTTGAAAACATTTAAATCCATATTTTATCGTCCATGTATTATTAAAAAGAGATAACCGTGTCTTTGTAAATAAGATTTCTTTGAACACGTTTAGCCATGTTTTATTACACACACACAAAACACATATGTTAACACAAATTAAAATATCGGGAAAAAAAATGAAATGAGAAATATGTATTTCGATTAAAAAAAAATGTATTAAATGCGTTTTTTTGGGTTGTTGTATTGTGACTATTGGTATTTAATACAGCATGAATATTTTTACAATATGACATAATGACAGGTTCTGCTTTTATTTCCCCTTTTACTTGTTATCAACTGTCTTTTTTATCTTCTTTTTTTTAATTTCCCTCCCATCTCTAACCAATCAATTAGGACCACGTCGCCTGGCAACACATCGCAACGTGAATAATCAATACCTGGATTCATTTGACTGGATTACATCTGAAATGAAAAGCACATTAATAATCATAATAATAATAAGACGAAGAAGAAGAAGAAGAAGAATGGTAGACGATGACTATTTTAATGTTAGAGAACATTAACCTGCAGAACTGATTCTAGGAAGTTCAAAAAATGTCTTCCATCTGTCTCATCTCATCTGTTATGCAACATAAAAAATAAAAAAGGAACAGCGTCATTCATATGGATCTATATTTTTTATTTTTTTTAAAGGGATTGAGTCAAAGACAGGTAACGTGCATGCAGGCCTCCACTTTATCTGCATTAACAACGTGTGGCCTGCTGCACACACACACACACACACACACACACACACACACACACACACACACACACACACACACACACACACACACACACACAGAACTCATTGCTGACTACTACTCAAGTCTGTATTTTTAACTTCACCCTTTATATTAAAGCAAAAATAAATGTAGAGTAAGCATCCCTTTATATAATAATATCTGAATACTTGCACAAATATCTTATTCTTATATATATTTACAGGAGGTAGGGTTAAAGGTTCAGGACGTTTGTGCACAGTGAAGACAGAGCTTACACCATGCAAGGAAAAGTCTTCCTTACAAAAAAAATTAAGTGGGAAAAATACAAGAAAGTGATAATGAACAATAGAGAAGTTATAATAAATAGTTTTGGAGCATGGGGCCACTATGAGACCACTCAGAACGGACGCCTTTCCTCCAAAAGGTCCCAATAAATAGAAATAAATAGGTCTTTGGACCCCCAGCCACATGGTTCGGGATGTCCAAATGTCCCACTGCTACCAGCCACTTGGATGTTTTACCAGCAGTGGGCCAGGGTTTGTCAGACCTGGAAGTGATTAAATAACTCTCAGAATCTAGATTCCTGCATCCGCCTCCAAATCAAAACAGATGCTTTTGCCTTGAAAAAATAAATAAAAACAAATAAATAGAGGAAATTCGTCCTATACGTACATAAAACTCAGATTCTCCATCTGCCTCCGTCAGCTCGACGGTGTAAACTACAGTAGCTGCGCATGAATACTAATAATCACATGACTCTCCTCTATTATTTCCTATTATTTCCTATTATTTCCTATTATTTCCTATCATGTCCAGGCTTTAGTTGCAGCCATGATGGTGGACACCATGATGTGGAAGTTGACTTCGCAGCGTGAATAACGTTATTATCGATCATAGCTGGATATTTATTCATGCAAATGCACGTGTTTAATGCACTGGATTGGCCTGCGGATGAGGGGGGGGGGGCTGCTAAAAACCAGTTTCACCTGTAAGAATCACACTAACACATTGTTCACATCGCTCTGCATTTTTGTACATGCTTCACTAACCTCACATCCCCTCCTTCTTAATGTTAAACCATAATTTTCCATTTTTTTTTGGACCAATAAATATCTATCTATCTATCTATCTATCTATCTATCTATCTATCTATCCATCTATCTATCTATCTATCTATCTATCTATCTATCTATCTTAAATAGCTATCTGTATTTATGTATGCGCCGTCAACCACAGCAAACATCTATTGAAATGTTTTTGAATATTCAGTTTAATATTATTTTATTACATCTTCGCTCCATTGTGTGTATTGGGAGTGAACTAACTTTTGTACAAATATTGCTGTAGGCCCATTTTGCTTTGTACAAATGCAAGTTTTTACTTCATTATTTATTATTAATTATTGATTTAGAAATTGTGTGTGACGCGCGTCTGTATGTGTGTGTGTGTGTGTAAGCGCGCGTCTGGCATGAGCGCGCACTCCCACACACCCACACACAGACGCAGACGCAGTGAGTATCGATCCGTGCATTTTTAACCGGCCTCCCATTTGCCCTACAACTATTTTTCATATAAAATGCAAATGTCTCCCTTTATAATTGGCTACGCATTCTTTATGCAAATGGAATTATCTGGTGGCTGGAGGAGGGAAAAGTGGTTAATTTATGCAAAACGGAGCTCAAGGGGGGTGCAAAGGTCGATAAGTTGCAACTTGTCGGAGTTCATCTCTTTTCTCTCCTCCCTCTCTCTCTCTCTCTCTCTCTCTCTCTCTCTCTCTTTTAGTCAGCTCAGAATCAGTGCTCATTAGAAGTTTAGGAAAGTTCAACAATTAGTG